>NW_003315814.1:0-85380 GCF_000151355.1 Fusarium vanettenii 77-13-4 | reverse complement strand
TTATTATATAAATTAAGATTACTACGTAACTAAAGTAAAGTAATAATATATCGCTTTTATATTCCTATTTTTAAGCTATACCTAAGGCTTAATTACTATAGATACCTTAATATTATAGAAATATAAGATCTATTAATATCTTAATAATATACCTTATTATATATCTTTCCCTTCTATCTTATTAGCCCCCCGCCTAAGTATATAATTTATAAACTTACTCTACTTAATATCCCTCCTCTATACCTGCGGTAAAATAAACTAAATTACTATAAATAGTCTTTAAGGCGGTATAATAAACCTTCTTATAGTTATTAATACCTCTTATATTAAAACGCCTATAACTTTTAAGAAAACTATTTTTATAATTTTTACTATTATTAATAATCTATTATTAAGATATAAGGCTAATAATATTAATAGTATTATTTATTTTAGAGCTTTTATATATTAAATATAAGGTAATAACTTATTAAGTCTTACTAATAGTAATACTATATTTATTATTTTAATCTTTTTTTATAGCGCCTTTCTTAGCTTTATTAATAATAGATTTAGTGCTAATTACATAGATTATTAAATAATAATTATCTATAGAAGTATTTTTTACTTAGCTATAATTATTATCTAAATAATAATTAGTATTTAGTTATTAAGTACTTATAGAATTATTATTATAAGCTACTTTTTTACTAAGCTTAATATTAGAGCTATCTTAATAATAGTTATTATCTATATATTAGAAACTATGAGTTAAGTATTTATATTATTCTTATATTTTATTTAATAAATTTTATTTATTATTTTATCCCGCTTATTTATATTAGCTAATTTATTATTTAACTTAGTCTTTAATATTCCTATAAAACCTATAGAGCTTATATTAGTAGCTTCTAGTAGTATATTACTATTAACTACCTAATTACCTTTATTATTATCTATATAATTAATAGCTATAATAATAATAGTATATATTATATCTTTATTAATCTTTAATTCCTTTAGCTAATAATTCTCTTAGTTAAGGTATATCTTCTCTTAGAATCTCCTAGATATTTTATATATAAGCGCTAAATAATATAATCGCTTAGATATTTAAGCTAATTACGCGGGCTTAATAAAACTAATTATAACCTATAGGGTAAATTCTCTAAGATTATATTTAAGACTTATTATTATTAATTAAATAAAAAAATAATCTAAGGCTAAATAAAGACTTATAGTAAATAATTTTATAGGTAAAATATTAATAGCGGCTATATCTATTTATTAATAGTTAGTATTATAATATAAATACTATAAGAGTAATATAACTCTTAACTCTCTATTATATTATATATTAATAAAGTATAAATCTAGTATTATATTTATATTATATTATATAACCTATATTCTTAAATCTATTAATATTATTAATAATTTATTTCTTATTATTTTTATTTTAGTACTTATTAATATTTACTTTATGCCTTTATTACTTTAAATTATTAATTACTTTAGGCGCTATTAAGTCTTTATTATAGGTACTTTAGGTTTAATTATTTTTTATTTCTTTATAGCTATTATTAGTATTATTATTAGACTTAATAATATATATTAAGAGGGAATAATAAAGGGTAATTATTAAGAAGCTAATAAAAAATCTATAATAAAGGCATAGCTTATTACTATAGCTATTATAGTCTTTTTATTTACCTTAACCTAGGGACTAGCTTTATAAGTGGTTATAGGCGAGATATTCCCTTTTAAAACTTAATCTAGCTTTATTAAAATTAATATAGCCGCTTAGTAGCTATAATAGCTTATTATTATAGTAGTCTCTCTATATATAATTAGGTAGACTTATAAAGATAAATAATTAGTAGTATTCTTCCTATAGGGTAAGCTCTATATTATTACTCTAGCTTATACCTATCTCTTTATTCCTAAAGCTAAAGATTTAACCCTAAAGTAAGCTAGCTTAATATTAATAATAGAAAATCTATAAAGTTTAATTACTTAGAGACCTATAATACTTGCGATAGCCTTAGAGGTTCTAGGAATTATAGCTATACCTTAGGATAATAGTTTATTAATAGCTAAATCGCGCTAGACCTAAATTAATACCTACTTAAATATAAAATTAATTATAAAAAGAAATAAGAGATTACTTATAAAGTATATTACTTAAGACTATTATAATATATATAGATCGGGGTAATAATAATTAAGCTTATAGATAGAATTAATTTTATTACTAGCTATATGTTCCTTTATTCCTTTATTTCTTTATTCCTTTATATCGCCTAGATATTTATAATTATAATAATTATAGCTAAAATTATTCTTAGATAATTATATTACTTTAATTATATCTAAAAAAATAATATAGACTTATTTTATCTTAGTTTTGTATTATTTACTTATTTTAATTTAAGCTAATATAAGTAGCTAATTATTTAGGTTCTTTCTTAATAATTACCTTATTACTCCTTTAATTACCTTAACTTTAGCTCCTTATATATAGCTATATTAAGAACCTATATTATTTTCCTACCTTTCTTTAGCTATATTAATCCTTATATTATACCCTAGTCTTATAATATAATATATTACTTTGTATACTATACCTTTCTAAGCAATATATAATAAATAATAATTTAATTACTTTTAGAAAATAAGCTTATATAATTACTTCTTATCTTATTTTATTATTATTTAAAATATTATCTACCTTATAAGATAATTTAATCTCTTAGTTACTTCTATTTATTAGAAATATATCTTCCTATAGCCTATAGGAATATCTTAAATCCCTAGGATTAAATAACAGCGATATATATCTATAACTCTTTCCCAAGAGATTAATAAATAATAGAGGCTTATATAAGTAATCTATTCTTACCTTTTACTTACCTAGACTATAAGATATTAATATAAATAAATATAGCTATAAGGATATTATTTAATTAAACCTAAGTTCCTTAATATTATATTCTCTAGTACCTATATATAATAGACTTTTTAGCCCGTTTTTTAATATAATTTATCTTCTTTCTTTTAGCTTCCCCTCTATTAATACTTTAAGCGATTTCTTAGTATCTTAGGTCATCTAATATATAATTAATAATAATAATTATAACTTTAATATTAGGCTATGCTTAGTTATTATTATTAAGGAATAATTAGAGGTAGATAATAGTTATATAGTATCTCTTATAATAAATAATTTAGAATAGCTTAAGGTTTTCCTATAAGATAAAACTCTTCTTAAAGCTAAAGCTTCTTTAAATAAAGCCTTTTATACCTTTAATATTAGATTATTCTCTATTAATATTAATATATTATAAAGGTATTAATATATAAAACTTATAGCTTCTTTCCTTTATTAATACTTAGCGTCTTAAAAAAATAAGATAAAATAAAGAATAAAATTTAATACCTATAATATTATAGACTTATTTAGTAAGGCCTATTATTACTTACTTAGAAATTATATATTTAATCCTTTAATAGCCTCGCAAAGACATAAGCTAATATCTCCGTAATATAATAAGTAAATTAATTTATTTTTATCCGCGTTTTAAGCTAATAAGATAAGTTTAAAATTAAAAGCGCTACTATTTTTAATATTTACCTTATATTTATATATATTCCTATCTAGATTACTAAGTATAATTATTTAATCTTTTTATTTATTAAAATTATTATAAAAATAACTAAGGTAGCTTAGACTATAGCGTTAATACTTATACTATCTCTTATATTACCGAGGCCTTAAATTACTTCTTTATTACTTTAGTAATACTATTTTACCTATATTAATAATAAGCTTAACCTAGGTTTCCCTTTTATAATACTTTTCGACATTTTATATAAAGCCACGTGGCGGCGCGTAGCCCAACGATAAGCAGCTTGGCTAATGAGCCAATGAGGGACCTCCTTCGGTTTTATTTGGTGCATGTCTGCTTGCTCGGACTTAAGTACCCGGTTAGAACCAATAGTCTACTGTTCTGAATGATTACTACTGTGTGAATTTGTGAACCCTTCTATTATTTCCGCACTTAGATGCGTTTCTGATCGATTCTAGATCGTGCGAAGGAATAGTCGATGATCCACCACGTATACTAGAATCAATAGCATGTATAACTAACCTGGTTGTCGTAACCTCGTAGTATTGCCCCTTTAATATCGGTCCTAAATATTTAGGTCGCAAGGGCCATACGAGTATTAGGGGTACCTGCCGGAGTCGATGCTACTTCTGGCTCCCACCGGGCTACCCCTGGCCATGACGATGTTAGCCTGATCCACCCGTATATGATAGCTTCTATCTTCGCAGCTAGCCCATGTCCTTGTACGAAGCAGCGTGTCGGGAGCAAACAAGAGACGCATCTGGAGTCTCGCATCCGCTGGAGTGCACGGCCATAAAACGATGTAAGCAAGCTGACTGTACCCCTGACCACTCGGTCATCGCATCCAATGTCTCCCAGTTGCTCCTACGCCAGGGGCCAAGTACTACTGGTGGATATTATACATGCTGAAATTGAGGCTACAGAGGTGAATGAACTGCATTGCATGATCTGCCTGGACTCCTTACTTGCCAGATCGGCACTGGGAGTTTCTGTGAAAAGTGGAGACCTTAGAGCATGCGAGAAAGGAAGCTTCCTAGCCAAGAGAAAGGAAGCTTCCTGACCAAGAGAAAGGAAGCTTCCTGACCACGAATGACAAAGCTTCCCAGTTATGGCGAGGATCTCGGCGGATGCGCAGCTCCTCGACAACGCTGGTCATTAGGGGGGTTTCTATATCCCATTCATGTTCTTACTTTCTGACAAGGAGCAACATGAAGACCAGAGAAACGAACACTGTCATGAATGGCCTTCTTCTGTTTCCACACAAGTGGGTAACAATTTCTCGCTCGGCGTGGTCGTGTGACCGACCTGCCCCGTTTATGAGAGTCTGAGCAACAAAACAGGGTATTATATTAGTCCCAGAAAGCAATCAACTTGCCCATGCCGCACGCCATTCAGCTATTTGGAATACCTTTGAGGTTGCCAACTTGGGGTCTTGTGTCGGACTGGTGGTGTTTCGGAGTTTCCTCAGCCACCTACCCTGGATGAAAAGGGGTGTTGGGGAAAAGCCAATGGCGCCGGGGACGAGTCAGTCCCAGCCTCAACTACCTGCTCATGACAAAAAAGAAAGGGGAATCGGCATGGCCCCTGTCACTCCCAGTGCCGTCAGACGGCAATTCACCGACTCCGATTTGATCTCTTACCACCCAGGGGCTCTTTTCATGCCCATGACTGCCGGTTCCCACTCACCGTATATAAACCCCTCCTCTCTCCTTACTGCCATCTTGCCAATCATTCGAAGCTTCCTCATCATTACCCCTCCACTTACTTGGCCTTCAACCTCACGTCTCGACGCTTCAAGGCAAGTTGCCAACTCAGAATGGCTGTCCCTCCCGGGCACCACTCAAACACGGTATGTTCTATCTTGTCAGTCATCATATCTATAGGCTCAGTTCTTTAGCATCTTTGCAACGTACAGATCGCCGAGTACCAAGATGCGAGACGAAGGGGCCTCTTCGTGTGCCATGGCTGTAAGGGCCGCCTCATCCTCGAGCTCTTCTGTCTTGTGGCTCCTAATGGCGTGGCAAGACCTGAAGATGTCAGACTGAGCTTAAAGGGCTTTCAAGATGGCTCATTTCTGCCTCACTACGAGCAAGCTCTCTGGGAGAGGCCTGGGTTCAACTTCCCAGGCCTCAAACCGCTTCGACGTAGCTGGGGCAAAATTATACTTCATCTGGCCAAGGAGCTCGCATCAAACATCCAGCTGCAAGATGGTGGTGCGATTGGTCTTCTTCCCATGGCAGAGACAGTCTGGACCCTCAATGCCGAGTCAGCATACAGATGGTGGAAGGCAGCCAATGCGGAGCGTGCCCAGGCCAGACAAGCTATCACTGAGGCGGGAAGACTTATTACGGGTCCGTCCGGTTCATCTACTGTTGCACCGACGGTCGTGATAGATACTTCGAGTGCCATTGAGATTACAAGCGTTACAGCGGACTTACAAACCAACCCAAACGGTCCTCCTCGTGCCGAGCAACCCCCTGCCTCTTTGGATTTGGATGCTTTGGAGGCATTGTTCAATAAACTTTTGAAGCAACACGACGCTGTCCAAGAATCAGAAACGCACGCAATCGAGTATTAGGAGCTCAAGGAACGCGCCCAAGTTGATCTTTTAGTCGCGACGGCTGAATTGAACAGAGCTCGACAAGCAGGAGACCAGAGAGAGATTGAAAGGCTCCAACGACAACGAGATGAGGCGGGAGGACGGGCACGAGTGTCTTTGAACGCCTATTGTCAAGCAGTAAGAGAGTTGGTGGAGAAAAAGAAGGCGTTCATGGAGACGTAGGATTTAGTTGGGGATGCGGCGGGTTCGGATTAATTCTTTGGTGATGGAAAATATTGCTCGATACTGTTATTACTGTGAGACAATAGTCACTCTTTGAAGAATACTTGTCTTCAAATTACACCACCTCGAGCGCTGGGACCCGGCAGGTGGCTGGGCCCCGTGGACACGCCAGACCTACTGAAGACGTTGAGTCAAGGACTATTAGGGTCTAACCACGACCGGCATTAGATTCGCCGGCTCGAAACTCCTTCAGAAGCATCTTTCACTGCTGAGAGGTCTCGCCAGCTGGAGCCTTGTGGCGGAGATCATCAGCTATCTCACTTCTGAAGCTTGGATTGTCAATGCGGGCAAGAATTGGTGGTGCCCGTCTCCTTGACACAGCCCAACTGCAGTTGGTCGGGAGCCCCCTGCAGGGCCTTTGCTCTTGGCATGAATCTTTTTCTATTGTCATTGCTATTGTCGAAAGGTCACTGTCGGTGATTGGAACAACGTAGCAGGGGGGCTCGACATGGCTGCAGCCCGCTGACCGGTCAACCGAGATTGGGTATCGAAGGCTGGCGAAGAGGGGGTAGACTCGAATGAGGTGTGTTGTTGTTTGTGATGCCATAGAATGCTCTTGAGCATGCCTAGGCTTTCATAGTAGGATTGCGTGGTTCCGTGCATTGGGCATGGTAGGAGTGAGAGCCAGCGGACAGGGCACCTAGGTGTCACTCAAGCCAGAAACGAGGCCAGGCACAGAGACACTGGCGTTTTGTGGCGCCCCAGAGTCCGGAAGAGAGTTTCGGACCCCTGAATGCGGCAGAGTAAAAAAAGAAAAAAAAAGAAAAAAAGAAAGAAAAGCAATAATAAACCATCAACCCCTGAGCTATTCCTCAGGCAATTGGGCCACCCAATCAAGTGACGACGATGCTACAGGCGTCTTCTCAGCTGGCACACCAATGGGCCATAGCGTTGATATATCTCACGGGTCAGCCTGGCCGCGCCAGATATCGCCTCATGACCCATTATGAAGCTTACAAACGTCATTTGACCTTTTTTCCTTTTTGTAAAAAGCCTCGTGGCCAGATCCTGGCTCCTATCACCGACAACTCCACCGCTTTCCCTCTCATACTCTACTCGCAAGTCCACCTCTCGCCACTGAGCCACCTGTACTCAAGGTGCCTTCCCCAGGCCCTCCTGATAAACGGCAAGCATGTGTCCATCGAACACGTCTCATGCAAGTACTCCTTTCAGATGTCATAACCAACCTTGACTGACTGGCCAGCGCATCTGTGGTGTCCCTACGAGTGACTACCTCGATCACCCCGAAAATTCGTCGATCAAGGTCATCTTTCACTCTTCGTGCAAAGGTTTCATTCTTTGGGCTGTCGCCTCCAGCCACTACGACGAGGCCCTCCTGAATATCGGCGACGGCCGAGCACCCCTCACTAAAGCCATCGACAGGTTTCTCTGCTGCCTATGGGAGATGGGCAACATGCACCATAGCGGCCTGAAGGTATTCATGGAGACGTGGCTCGGCATAATGGTCGGCATCGCCGAGGCGAGCGTCAAGTTCTCGGCAGGATCCCTGGGGGAGGCCGTCTTGGCCGAGTGGGAGCAGGACCCTGAGAAGGCGTATCGATGGCTGAAGAGCCAGATGAGAGAGTATCAGGGTGAGATCTCTGACATTGATTCCCAAGCCCCTACGACGCTGAGCGATCTGAACATTCCTCAGCGGGCTCAGGTCGAGGCGAAGAAGCAAGCTGTCGAGAGGCGCGGCCGCGTTGCTCCACCCAACTTGAACCTTTGGCTGATCAAGAACTCTTCGGTGCAACAGTGGACGGCGGCCAATAAGAGGATATTGGAGATTAATGAGAGGCTAGACACAGATCTTGATGAGGCTGCGCGTAAGGCCCTGGAGGCGGAGGGTGAGAAGTTGACCAGGAAGCAGGATGAGCTGGTTGAGAGGTATAAAGAGGCAGGTGGTCAAAACTTCTGATCTGGTTTCTTGTTGTAAATAGACACTGTCGCTCCCGCTGACCTTGATATGTAACTGCATACAAGGTCATACCAAATCAGACGACATTTTGTTTTTCTCTGAGCTCGCTCCCCGTCATCTTTTCTGAGATTACGTGATCATACCTACGCAACTTATCAAGGCACTTGACTGAACCCAAGCTGACCTGGTAATCCATCCATCACACTCAAACACTTCAACTCGATGGCAAAATGTGCGACAAGACTGAAGAAGTGAGTTTCCCCTTCACAACCAACTCAACTCTGTGCCTCTCTAATCACTCGTCCAGGCAATATGCGGCCAGCCAACAGCGGCATTCTACCTCAAACCCCCATTTCAGATCGACGACACCAATCCCGATGATATTCGCTGGTGCGAGCCGTGCCGCGTCGCCACCGTCTCGATGCTTGTCATGTCTTTCGCTCGCGGCCAAGGACTGGCTCCCCTTGCCAACCTTTCAGAGCCGCTTCCTTCGCACGTTGAGGGTTGGCTCAGCACTCGTCTCGGGCTGGCTTCCAAGACGAAGCTGTTTCGGGATGTCTTCATGCCTAGGATGAGGGCTCTGATGATGAGGGAGCGCAGACGCATTGTTGAGAAGGGGGGCCTTGTCAAGACAGATCAAGGATGGAAAATATGTGACGACTTGGCGAGCAACCGTGTTGCTGAGTGGTTGGCTACCACAGCAAAGATTCCCTCCAGGGATGTCCAACAGTTGGGTGAGTATATTTTTGGCTTTGGTCGCCATCTTGGACCATGCACTGACTTGACCAGCCCGAAAGCCAGCTCCATTGGGCCTTGCAGCATCCCGCTTCGCATCTCCATCACTGGCAAAGACGGGCAATGCCATGTACACGGGGCGAGCCCAGCCACAGTCCACTGCAGTCCGACATGTTCCTGTCCAAGACGATGTGCCTGCTCCGCCAACAACAGGTTCGACTGCGGCTTCAACGGTCGCTCCCCAACGACAGCCTGCGCTCCGGAGGACACTGACAGGTCGGTACGATGCGATTTTCAACTCGAGACTGAGCGATTTGGACATGGAGGTAGAAGAGTCGCTGGACATGATTGAACAGTTGCTGAAGCTGTGATATGTTGCTGGCTGGATGTACCATGGGACCCCCAACCGCCATTAAGTCAACTCAATTAGTTTAGTTCAGACTGCCGAATGGCCTCATTAATTCAATTTTGACAGTTTATAATTCAATCGCCTTAAAAGGTGACTAAACTTGAATTGAGCTTAGCCCTGTAGTAAACTCTTTCATTGATCCCTATGATGACAACAACAACCACACACACACACGCACACACACACGCACACAACCGGCCTGGTACTGCACTTCAACACTTGATCACCCTTAGGCCCTTATTCGTCATGGTAAGGGCAAGACCAGAGTATCCGACCATCACATCACTCGTCCATGAACCCCTTGCACACCTTCTTGAAAACATCATCGACACTGCCTTGCAGCTTTCCCACGTTCGCGGCTGCCTTCATCCACTTGCCCAGGTCCGATTTCTCATCAATACTGTCCTCAGCTATGTGTATCTGGTACACCAAGGGCATAAAGTAAATGTTGTACTGGCTCTTGTTATTTTCATCGAGAAGAAAGATAGTCGTGTCGGCAACCAGCTGTGACTTCTTCTCGGCCTTGGCGTAGGCATCACTGATGCACGCCTTGGGCACTTGGTCGCCCTTGCGTTGGCCGTCGTCGTCCACCAGCTTATCCAGGCACGTACCGATCTCAGCGTCGAGCTTTTGGGCGTATGCCTGGTAGGTCATGAGGAGCTCCTCCTCCGTTGCGTTCGGCTTTATGCCCAAGAACTGGTACAAGGTGAGATGACGCTGGCTGATGTTGTATATCTCCAGCTGGAGAGGACAGATGGTGCCTGGAGTTGTTAGCAGACGTGGGAGCAGGACCAGAGGTTACGAACTGAGAAACACCGGGGGTGCTATGGGGGTTGCACTGCTTCCATACCACCACAATCCACCACTAGTACCTAGGATTCCGGCCAACGCACCGAAGAAGAAGAGGGGTGGCATTCTGTTGTGAGTTGAGATGACTTGCTAAAGACGATGGAAATTGTAGAGATGGACGAGACAAGCATGATAGTTGACCGACTTATACGAAGGGCGGATGTACGAAGGGCGGATGAGCCTGGATGGCAGGAACCTAGCTGAGACATGAAACAAGGTACCCTGCCCGTCTTCACTCTCACCGTCAGCTTCCGCTCATCTGATGCGGCCCAACGAGGTGAACAATACGTTCCAGTTGGACCAATCACACGCAACCGTTGCAACGCCTGCGGCAAGCCTCTTGGTGTTAGCGCCCAATGAGGCTTGAGAATAAGCAATGACAATAGGAAGAGGGCTTTGATTGGTTTTTTCCCCCGTCGTAAGCCAGCCCGATGTGGTGAACAATAGGTTTCCCATCCAACTATTGCAACTCTTGCGTCAAGCCTCTTGGTATTGGCACCCAATGAAACGCGAGCCAAGACAAAATTCATGTTGATCCATCGTGCACTGGAGGAGTCACCGTAGTGTGCCCAGGTGTGTGTGGTGATAGGAGCGTCAACAGGGCAAACCGCTTCTTTGTTCCATCTATCTGCGAAACGTGTCCTATTTGTCCTGTGATTCTCGCCTTTTTCCTATCTCAACTTATCCGCTACAACAGCTCTATATCCAAAGCGCCTGGAACTTACTGATAATTCTCTCTCACCATGACCTCCAAGGCTGGACCATCCGCTGGGCCTCGGCGCCGGCGCGATAGCTGGCCTCAGTATCGTTATCGACGGCCAACTACCACGGAACCTGATGCACCCCTGGTCTCTCCACGCCCTCGGCCATTCCTGGCCTTGGTCAACGCGCTTGAGTTCATCACTTTTTGTCTTCTGGTTTCCGTCTTCATCGCCATCCTTCTCCGCTACATGGCTCAGCCCTCGGCTGTCCCTCTCCCCATCCACCGGCCGATTGCTCAGCTCCCCTCGACTCTTCGTAGCTTCATCCCGCCTCCAACTTCCTACGGCCATCCCACTTCGTACATCCCAGAGCTTAAGTATGTCTACGAATACGGTATCCAAGATCTCTGCCACTACCCCTTGAAATGGATCCGAGAGCGCAAACGCTACTGGCCAGATGCTGGCGGTCTCTACGACCACGAAATATGGGCGGACGCGCCCAAGGACGCGCCTGGGAAGCTGTATCCCCTGGACGAAGTGGGCATGGATGAGCTTGGACGCTTCTGCGAGGCGACCTTGGATGAGGCCAGGACTCTGCGAGTCATGTCGCGGGAGATCATGCACAGGCTTGAGCAGGCACACAAAGATAGTGTGGAGACCATCTACTCTATTGCAACCCATCTGGCCAAGCTCCATCGCCAGCTGAGCAGCAGAAACAAGACGAGCTCAGACGATGACTTGGTTCTATTCAAGTACCTTTCCGAACTTAACGCCCTTGGCTACGCCGAATGGGTCGAGAAAGTTAGCGTCCTTGATCCATCTCTCCCCAAGAGTGGCCAATACCGGAGGAAGAACCACAGGGCTTTTGAGACCGAAGAGGTGACGATACGAAGAAGCCAGCTTAAGCTGTATTCCCTCGAGATGCTTGCGTCTCAGCTATCCGACTTCAGCGATTTGGCCCTATTGCTCAACTCACATATTACCACTCTCGTGACCCGCCTCAAGCCTCTTATTATCGACCGCAAGAACAAGAAACAGATGTGCTTGACAGGTTGGTTTGATAGCCTGCCGCCACTCCTTCTGGAAGCAGAAGATGCGTCTCGACTGGCCAGTGACCAAGCTGGCAGCCTACGACAGTCAATCAGCCAGGTCGATGCCCTCCGTCTCAGCCTGGGCGGCTTCTTGAGGGGCGGGAATAAACACAATGGTGGCTACGAGATGCCCTACGAAGGGCATATCCGGCAACTGTCGCTTGTCAGAAACGACACAGTTCTACAAGGAGACCACTGGCAGGCGACGTGGGCATGGATGGAACTAGATACGAGGGACTGGGCCACTTCTCGAGCATTATCGACTTGGGGGGCCATGGTAGCCAACCTAAGGAAGCTCCTGCCCCGACATCCCATCCGTCTTCCACCCATCGAGCGCCAGTACAAGGCACTGCGGGACGCATTCAACATAGCCGGGAAGGAGATGAGGGATTGGGTTTCGCTCTACCCTCACCAGTTATCCGATCTCAATCAGCGATCAATGCAGTTGAACAAGTCAGAGAGGTATCCATAAGGATGATGGAAACGGTATTCGATAGAGACAGATGCGAGTAAAGAAAGCCAACACAAATATTACCACCTTACTGAGCCCCTACCCGCAACTTGACGAGCTGCAGTCTCCATGTATCCTCCCACTCTCCAGTGTCCATCCAGTACCCATCACATGAAACGTGACCGTCCTGCTGCCTTCGCCTCCCTTCTACG
Organism: Fusarium vanettenii 77-13-4; assembly: GCF_000151355.1. Classification (NCBI taxonomy): domain Eukaryota; kingdom Fungi; phylum Ascomycota; class Sordariomycetes; order Hypocreales; family Nectriaceae; genus Fusarium; species Fusarium vanettenii. Next base: position 72,564 of record NW_003315814.1, on the reverse strand, counting down.
CTTCTGTACTGAAGTCATGGCCTGTGTAAACTTGAGTGGCATAGGCTGAGCCTGAGTCGAAGCAATGCTGGCAATGCTTGGCTCAGGCTGAGCTGATCTCGCCCGGTAACGAATGTTTGGCAAGGAGAATGGTGCCGGGATATCCGCTTGAGTGGTTGCTCCATCCCTCTCTCTTTGCATGTCAAAGTAGTAACGACGGCCTTGGCTTAGAGAAGAGCCTGGGTGCGGAGATTCTGCCAAAGAGAGGACCCTGGGGGCTCGTTCCTTGAGGTCGGCCAAGGAGGTAGAAGGGAGAGCCAGTGCCTCGACGGTTTCTGGCTTGGGTCGACGTGAAAGGTTTCGTGGTGATGGCTGCGTTCCTTTCTTTTCACCGGCAGTGACAGAGGGTCCAGCCGAGATACTAGGGCCAATAGGCTTGGTTGATTTGGTTGTAGGCGACTCCTTGTGCCCCAGGCCTGGTTCAGTCAGTGGCTGAGCTGGTGAGGATGGGACAGAACTCACCTTCTTCAGGCATAGAGTTGGGCTTTGGATACTCGGCATCATTGTGTTGGAACTTGCTAGGGCACTGAGCCTTGCCCACCGTCTTGGGCTCGACCCGGACTGGCCGCTCCGCGTCAGGAGACAGTCCCGGGTCTTGAGAAAAGTCTAATAAAGATTCAGGATGCTCGGGGTCAACAGCAGCCTCGGGACTAGCTTCGGCCTCAGGAGGAACCTGGCACTCAAGGTCTGCCAAGTCAGCACCTACGCTTCTCCAGAGATCACCAGAATATACCTACCTGTATCCGCCTCCTGCAGTTGATTATGTTGCTGGGAATTGTCGGGCTCTGGTCCCCCAGAAGTTCCAGGAAGGGCACTTGTCCACTCGGCGCTAGCTTTTTTGAAAGCCGTGAAGAACGATATCCAGCTGTTTGTTGCCGTGGGCCAACCTTCCGGCCACTGCTCTTCACCTTCGCCTGTCTGGTCAAGGGACGAAACTCTTTTGGCAAGACGAATGTGGTTATCGGTGAGACGTTTTGGTCTTGGTTCTCCGGAAGCATCACAGTGGGTTGCATAACGCTGGATTTGCCGACATCTGCGCATCCAGAATTCATTGACCTTGTTGTGACCAAGCTGAAGAGACTCTGAGGTGGGGATAGGACCTTGCACAGCCATGTTGACGTAGAGCGCGGATTCAAAGAGTGCAAAAAGCTCTAGTGAGGTGAATCTCATATGTTCTCGGTGAGATCCAGATATGGGGAGGAAATGAGTTGATCAGGGGGGTGAGTGGAGAACAAAGAACGGCTGGCCCTCTACCTCAGGTTGAAACCATCCATGTGACTTCATATGTGGCTGGGCCAAGAGTGCAGGGGGCTCGGATATGCTGCCACCTGGAGCCCATCTGTAATGGGCCTAAAACCGCATGGCTGAAGTCTAGGCCAGGTACATGGTGATATGCATCTTTGTCAGCGCTTGGCGAGCTATCATCTCCGAGCTCAGACGGGGAGGCTGGAGGCCCCCAGGTCATCTCCAAACAGCCACCCTCTCATCTCTTTAACCTTCGCTCTTACGGAGAGTTCTCGCTCCATCAACTTCACATCAGCCCATCCTACTCCACTCGAACTGTTTTGTTTCTGAGAATACATATCAAACATGGCTGACACTGCTGGATCAAGCTCCAAAGGCTCGTCTCGGTCCAGGTTCTCCAATCGAGCCCAGTGGGATCGACCTGGCCCTCGCCGCCAGACTCGCCCAGAGCCAGATGATCATGACTCCCAAGCTCACCCAAGGCCGCAGCCAAGCATGGCTGGGCTCAAGGATGAAATCAACCGCGGGAAAGCATCCTACGATACCAAAAGCCCGCACTCAGAGCAACCAGAGCCTAAGCCCTCCAAGACCAACAAGCCCGAGACCTGAGAGCCCATCCTGTCGCAGACGCAACTCGCTGACTTGTGGATGGCCTTGTCTGGTCCCCCTCGCCTGGTAGTCAAGATCCTCATCGGCGTCATATGGAACATTCTCTCCTGTTTATGGAACATTCTCCGCTGTTTTGGATGGATCAGCGCAAACCCGGTCATTATCACTTTTCTCACGATGCTGGTCACGGGGCTTGTAGTTGTCGGCTTCTTCAGCCGGGGCTTCTATGCCGTTACAGACTTCTATGCCGTTACAGGCATTTCCATGGCTCCAATTCATTCTCTTGTTTACTGGTTCTCTGGCAGTCAGAGCGACCCTCAGAGCCAAGATTTTCACGTCCGTCCCAACAGCCGACCACTCATCTTCGACCCTCCGAGACATGGCGGCGTCCTTGAGTCTCTTTCCTCTCAGTCGTACATCTTACGCCAAGCCCATGCGAGTACCCTAACACTTCCTGCCAATCTCTCTGCCGACTTGGATCGAATCGCGGCCGAAATACATTTGAGTCAAAGCAGATTTGCCAAGATGATGAAAGGATACGAACAGTGCAACTTCAGAAACGATGATCTGCATTTTATGTACCAAGTCTTTGACCACAATGAGACCTTGGCCGACTACGAGGACAAACGGGACACTGGCTCCGAGGTAACCTGGTCATGGGTTAGCTGGATCTCGTTCTCTAGCGCAAAGGCTAGCGCAAAGAGATGGCACCCCAGGGAGATTCTGGAAATAGCCTCCAGCATGACTGAATCGATACCTTCCCAGCAGCAGAAGCTCAATGCGACCATCATCTGCCTCGGATCAGCCTTGGAGGATATGGAAGACATCAGCACTCTCTTGGGCGACCCAGTGCACGACCTCGATGCCATCAAGAACATAGCTCCCAGGGGCATTGCTTCGCGAGTCTCCGGAATCCGGTCGAACCTCGTGATGACCATCAAGATCATTGCCGCGGCGCGCAACGGGCTCCAGGAAGAGTCCGGGATGGTCAAAGATAAGATTCAAGAGCTGGACGGACACTTCACATTGCTAAAGAACAAGAGTGCAAACCTGGAAAGAGTCATGAAAGCTGGGGAAGTGGATGATAGCAGTCGGCGGGAGCTGAAGAATGAGATGGAGAGAATGTGTCAGCATGTTCTTGAGAGAAGAAAGAAGGACTAGCTGCAACAAGTCCTGGGAATGGTAAGATAGATCTAGAGGAGGGTGGCATGGGCGACAGTCGTTGGCAGAGTCCCATCACGGGAGGCAATGGTGTATGGTAGATGTGGAGGATAAAGGAATTGAACGGTTTCTGTCGACTCGTGCCCTCAAGACGACTCTCATCTCTTGGGTTCCTGTGTTACGATATAGTCTACAGCCGCTATCCACTCAACAGGCTGTTTGATTCTGCTGGGTGCCGGTTGTCGATCGTTCGTAACATTGGCACCGTTGACCTCTTGTTCACTAAGTAACCAAGAAGCTTCCATACCATTCGCAGCAGACAGGAAGCTTCCTTACCATTCACAGCAGACAGGAAGCTTCCTTACCAGCCCCAGCAACCGGGAAGCTTCCTTGCCAAGAAAGGAGGGGCTTCGTCACCGGCAACAAAGAAGCGTCTTGACTTGCTGAAGCATTTGAATATAAACAGGAGGCTCAAAAATATTGATAACAATATCAGAGTATAAGAATAAGCTCTCAAGCCTGGCGCTCATAACGCGAGCCTGTCCATCACCGTCCAGTTCTCAAAGAAACAGGCCCATCAACTTTTGCGGACCTACCAATCCCTCTAAGTACGTACCTGGTGTATTCAAAGCAGGAGACATAAGACTGGAAAGAAACTTATAACTACGAGATTCCCTCAAAGGTCACAGACCATCGCTTTATATTGATTCCTCACAACAACACCGCCCTGCTGGAATGTCATCAATCGTCCAGTTCCTGGCCCAGGCGTCCTTCTATCACCACCAAAGAATAACAGCAGCCAATGTTATGAAGTCATTGCTTCGGGGATTGCCGCACTAACAGCCTAAAAACCCTAAATTATTAGCCATCAAATGTGGTGGACCGAAAGCTTCGAAAAACGCAGACCCTTTCACACTTTTCGTTTCCTGTATGCAATTCGGTCCTGGCCGATCAAATAGAACAGCTGAGGTACGGATGCCCAGTGAGAGTCATGAACTGACCCGAGTACTTGATTGAAGAGAAAGTTGGTTAGAAAATCTAACCTACTGCAAGAGATAGAATCTAAAACCATAGGATGCCCCATTCGCTGAAAGGGCATCTCAGTCATGTTAATGACCACCAACACAGGAATAGTGCATCCAACACCGCTCCAAGAGCTAAATGTCCTGGTATCCTCAACACTAGGTTGACTGTAATGCGAACTTGGCAGCTCTTCTCCCTATCCTTCTCCAGGGCGTGACTGGCCAGCTCGAGCCCGACCCGCGAGGAATGTGCCCAGGTCTGTGTATATTGTGCTTGTCCTTGATACGAGTTTCCTCTCACATACATTTTTTTCTCTGCCTTGCGTGAACGATGGACTGGTCCTCTACCGTTGTGGGCTAATGGAAATCGTCAGCCGGTGGACCTTTTGGCCAACCCTAGGATCTGGCTTTGGCGCACCTGGTTCTACCACGAGCCCTTGTAAGTCAGAGATGTCATCACCGGGAAGGTTTGGAAAGGTCTTTGGTTTTTTCTCAATCGAAGACAATAATAAAAAAGAAAACTCCCTACTCTTTGTCGTTGGGAGAATGGATGGGGTTGTCCGGGATATGATTGTGGTGAGCATGTGAGGGATGGGTAATGAAGATAGTTGTAACTCAGTCCCAAGTTACTGATGATGCTGCTATCTCACCTCGGGGCCCTTTTTATACACTATAAGTGATGTCCACTGGTTCTTATACGGGCGATTGAGCTTCTATCCATCGTGTTATCGCTCGCGTCACGTAGGCTCTGTGTCATGCGGTCAACTTAACTCTTTGTTTAGATGGAGTGACGCATCACTAGGGCTTCTTCCATTCATGTACCTGTGGCAATGCTGCCCTGAGGGTAAGAGCTTCGGACTGTAGCGTTTTCAGCATCATTACCCCAAGATTAAGAATGGGGAAGGGCAAGCGGAATGGTTCGAAGGATACAGCGACGCAGAAGGAGGGCAAGCACTGACAACCACAGCAGACTGCAGCCTTGACTTTGGATTGAAGGATCCGAGGAGACAGTCTCCTAGATGAACGATGAGACCAGAATTCCGGGTCCAGGTCCCAGGTCCTAGTCGGAGCTTGAGGCAGATTGTAAGACGCCAGAGAGTGCTCTCTAAATTGATATCGACTTACATCTACCCATTGCCTCATGTGTATCATTCTGTACCCCTCACAGTTATTGAAGCAACATATTGTCGCTTCAAGGTCCCCACGCCCAGTCTCTTGCACATCATCCCCACTGGGCTCCCTTTGGGATCAGCTTGTCCCTCTGACATTATCATCTTGACCAGAATGCGTCCTTGCTTGGCGACTTTAAGCTCGCCACATTCTACCGAAGATTATGTGAGGGGGAAAAAGACCTAGCTCTTTTAGGGCCTCGATGAGCCGTCCTCGAACATGTCCCTGACCCAACCTGGAGATAAACTTGTTGCGGCAAGGGGCTGGACCCATTGTTGATCCAGAGCTTCAGCGACAGAGCCGGGTACGGCATTTTGGAAGTTTCATGCATCGCTGTCTGCCATATCAATGGCCGCGAAAGGGAATGTAGCTCATTTTCCCCGTCTCGGGTGGACCATTTCCCTCCTAGCCATAGGTGGTATATGGGGGTAAGACTCAATACACTAACGCCCCTGGACATGGTGTGGGCTGGCAGACTGATGCCACCTGGCCTGAGTTAAAGGTTAGAGAGTCCAGTGGCTCAAAGTCTACTCAGCAAGATGAAGAAGATACTGCAGCATCTCCTGAGCTTCTGGCGCCTGTGCGGGATCTCATTACCCTAAGACTGGGAACATCCCAATGGATGACGACAACCTTTGTGTCCACCAACGCCAAGTGAGTCGCGTTTGGTATATCTCAACACCTCGAAGGCGGTTTAAAACAGATGCGTTACGTACTGATAGTCGGTCTGGCCCCTCGTGATGGAGCCAAAGTTTGTCATTCGCGTCAAGGTCTCGCACCTTGCACCTTTTCCACACCCCCAGTATGTCAGGAATGTGTTAACAGTTTTCCGTGAAGGAACATGTTGCTGTGGCACCCAGCCCTGCGCATTGAGCTTACTCGAATCCCCATGCCTGCCAAAGTCATCAATGGATTGGCAGATGCACCTCTTTCATGGCTTGATGTCACACAAGAGTCGAACAACTCGGAAGTCGTCACTGCCTACCTCAATAACACTTATGAGGAGACAAGAAGTGTTCGGAGGAAGCATTGGTGCGTGTCATCGTAGACCTTGATCCATCTCAACATCATACTCACGTGCTGGGGATCAAACAATGGCGGCAGGTTGAAAAGTCTAACTTGGACGCCCTCTAGGCTCAGTCTTCTAGCTCAGTGATCCCGGGATTCAACTATAACAAAGCACACATTTACAATGCACCATAGTATCAACATCCCAATGCTAGCACAATGGAAACCCCCTAGATAGACCCAATGAACTGGATCCTTGGGGTTCTTTTGGCACTGCTCAACCCTTCTCATTTATTCTGGTTTAATTTGGCCTACCAGACAAGATGTACAGGGAAGCAAGCGGCTCTGCTGGTCTGTTGTTGGCAATCAGGTACGAACCAACCCTGGAGAACTTGGCCGATTGACCAGTTACGGCCACCATGCTGTTTTGTGAAGACGATGAGAGTAAATTGTGAAGGCCGTGACAAGTTGCCTTGTCGCAAAGTCCTGCTCCCGTGTCAGAGAATGGACACGTCGGAGGGCCAGAGCTGCAGGTCGTTGCGACTATCACAAAGAACTAAAATGGTAGTTTCAAGTAGTAAATTAGATTAAAGATCGGCAATCATCAGCATCAGTTTTATCGTCTCTGTTACAGGGAATCCCAGCTGTCATTTAGCTGTTTGATAGAACGCCTGTTGAACATTCCAAACGACAAGATTACTGGGGAGTCGGTTCAAATAGTTTGGGCTTACCTTGCAGCATTGGCCTGGCTCGAGCAGCTGCTCTACCTACAGCAAGAAACTCCGCAACACCCGTGCTTGCGGGCTGCGAGAGGTGGATCAGGAACCTTATTCTAAGCGGCACTACGGACGAGACCTGTCATGGATGACCCTGAGATTGGCTTCTAGCTCCAACTTGTAAGGCCCTTCTCGGTTCAGACTAGCCAGGCAACATTGAGGCTCCACTATCTCCAAGTTGTGAATACCAATCAATATTGATACCACTATCTTGGTTGTGTGAGCCATGGTATCTTGGTAACGCTATATGAATATCACAGTATCTCGCTGGCTGGTTCATGGCCGGGCAGTACTTGGGAGAGGGTCAACGATTGAGTGTATCCGAAGCGATGAAGCAGTTGACAAGGCAAAGATATGCGGGGATAGAGATACGGTATGTTCCATTTGCATACGCCATCAATCAGGATTGCGAATGCGTCGAGTGCTTCCAACACGCCATCGCCATGGAAGTCGAGGAGTCGTGCAAGGAAAAATTTGAGGTGCTGTGGCGCTGAGGTGGCGTGAAATGGAAAATAGCCAATCAGCGCCGGATTGTCGTGGCACACACCCAACCAATGAGTGGACTTTGTTCCTGGCTCTAGCCGGCCCTCGCCAACCATTTTTCACCATGTGAAGTTGGCGTGTTGATGCCTTCAGCTCGACACGAGTTGTCGTGCTGCTCCCTGCTCCCATCATCTTGGTGGACTTTTAATGATACTTCCCGGTCTGTCAAAAATGTTGTCAGACCCAGACGATGGGTAAAGGTGCATCCCATCTGGCGATCCAGGGTTTGACCGTGTCCACGTTGATCAAGTTTATTTCCAGCTCGCTTTCTGTGCCCGAAGATGAGCAGGATTCGACGAGCCAGGGCTCCTGGCAGCTATCTCGCCGATGTTTCTCTGTTGCGACCTTCTTTGGCGATTTCACCTCTCCCCCAAGCAGCTCAGAGAGTGTCCTTCGGTTGTTTCTGTATCAAGCCCTTACAGGCCAGCCATCTCTTCTGAGATACATCGAGCCTACACTTCAGCACCAGCGCCACTGGGACACTGGCGTAGTACTTCCTCCAGCCACCAGTCTTCGGGAAATAGCCAAACACATACCACTCCTTCTCCTCGACGGCTTGGATGAGCTCGGTGCGGAAGTATGCAGCGGCCTCCTCGATGCCATTTCCGGGTTTCAGGTCTCTTCGCTGGACGAAATGCCACGGGGAGTGGGTGCTCGTGGTAGGCACTGTCTGTGTCAGAGACCTCTGCCGCACTTGGAAATCTTGGTGTCTGTTCGAGATCACACCCCAATAGACACTCATGATGACTGCTCCTTGCACTTGATCAACCTATCCGAAGATCCAGCCGCCATTAGCTTGATTCGAGACTTTGAAGCCATCATTGAGTCAAGATTTCCTCTGGAGGGCAAGGCCAGGAAGCAACTCGACACGTTATTACCGGTTGCCCGGCACCTGATTGCTGCAGAGCGCTCCGAAGGCTGGACGAGGTCTTGTCCATACCCAGAATCCCCATAAACAGGGAAACGGGGTTTGCTACGCGAGTCGGCTACGGATATTACGGGACTACTAGGGTACTTAGTCTTGCGTAGAATCCGTGACGGAGCCGTAAACTCCGTAAACGATGGTTCCGACCCTAGTTGACAATGGATCTTACGCGGATTGTGGGGAAAACTATTCTCACCCCGAACCCGTAACGGCGATCAAGGTGATTCTTGCCCCTCTTTGAGACTGTTGCAAAGATTTCGCCTATCAAGAGCCGCAATGCAGATTACGGGGATCCAGCGCCCAAGGAGACTCTTATAATAAAAGTCAGTATAGCATGGGGACTTTGCTGGCCTGTTAACCATGCATAACTGAATGAATACCATGGCACTGGTCATGAAGATTTCAATCAAGAGTAACCGCGAACCAGATGGCATTCATCTCGACTACATACGATAGACCCTAGCAGTATGGCAAACCTAACTCTGTACGGAGTAAGGGGGTGCTGAAACTACACTTCCACGCGCGGATCAGCACCAGGTGGGAGGAGTAGACCAATGCCTCAACATCATTTCCACAGCCATCCGCCATTCCAGCTCAAAGCACATAGCCAGTTGATCAATGTCGTTCTGCGTAGGCATTATTCCTCCCCACATTTCAGGCTTCAAAGCCTCTATAGCTGCGTATAGAAGCAATAGGCCATCATCTCTTATTTTCACAAGGCATAGCCACGCTAGGTTCCAACTCCGGTTACTATTAGGATCATTTTATACGCGTAAGTGCGCATCTGTTATTATGTCGCCGCTGAAAGGATAGTTGCAAGTTAAGCCCTGAAGTTCAATTAAGAACTGCTTGCTAGTAACGTAGTAATTCCACGCTAAAGTCATAGGCTGTTGGAAAGCGCGGGCATCGGATTCATTTTCGCAAGAGACAGCTATCTGCTCGGTGCGGCGAAGTTCGGTAAGTGTGTTGATTTTATGAGTCGTAAGAGAATGGATGATTTCTTGAACAGGAGGCTTACGACTCAGCTGAGTGATCCAGGGCTTCGAGAAGTCGAATTGTGCAAAGAAAGGACCTTTAGGGATATGAACTCACCTTTGGGCATAATGGGCTTTTACCGGAGGAATGTGACGGCATGCTGTTGTTGATAAGCTGCTCGGTGATATTTGGATGCTTGATTCATAAGGCCATAGAATAAATAGTATGCTCTCCTAGAATTCACTAACCAGGGTCAATCGAGTAGTTTTGTGTTTCACATTGGGTTGAATAATCAGCACAAGCATTAAAATTCTTGAGGCTAATAGATTAATATACTAATGGCATGTTCATAGAAGTGAATGTGTCTTGCCGTTGACAAATGCCGCCCCTCGAGTCCGAGACATCCACAACAACACTCACTCAATGCCAAGTCATGCTTGGAAAGAATCGGTGCTTTGTATGACTAAACGTGGAATAGCTTCAAGGTTGAAGCTCGTGTTGGATGGCTGAATTCACTGGGCAACACACAGCCTAGCCAGAGAGGGATCAAGGTAACGAATAACCACTCTGATATCCAGAGCCAAGGGTACCTGGAATTGCTCAGCCTGGATAGTGGAGGTTCGACGGGGATGTGAAATGTTGTGGATGAAAGGTTCAATCTCAAGCGCGACGCGTCAATTGCATAGACGCGTACTGTTGAGGCTGATGGAGGTATTAAAAGTGGTGGTGAGATCGATTCCTAATCAAGCATGCTATGACGCTGACGGAACACGGCGGAAACGGGGAGTTGCCAGGAGGGAGCCTACTGACAGTATCAGGCTTAGGGCACCAGGATAGGATGCCTGTGCTAAAATTGGGTACTGAAGTAAAGGGGGTTTCCAAAGGAAAGGAGAGCATCAGAACTTGTCGTCCAAAATCACGCGAGGAATTTTGGCACCATGAGTCAAGAGATAAGGGGTGTTCGGGAACCATACCTTGGAGATGGGCCGACTATCATATTTCCCCTGAACAAGGGAAGAAGAATGCGGGCTTGTAACAAGACTGGTTGCCACATGCCATGCATGAGAGGAGGCTGTAATTCAGGGGTGCCCAGGAGTCGAGACGCGCGCTTCACGATCTGCCTCCGCTATGACCGACACTCTCTGTGGGACGGGACAGGCTACTAAGCGCGTGCAAGGATCTAAACTTTGTTACGACGTCCAGGCCAGGTCAAGAAATCGAACGGGCTGAGAGCTTTCCACCATGACAAACCGGATGATGCATCAAGATTTGCCTGGGTACAAATTTAAATCAGCACAGCCCACTCGCGGCTAAATAAAACACCATCATGTGGGGTTAATCTTAGCCCTACGTACTTGGCTTACAAGGATCTTCGGTCCCGAAACCTGAACGGGGTTCTCGTTGAATCCGCTTTTCCATCTTTTTTTCCCCCCTTCTCTTTATTAGTGGGTTCGGCTCCAGCCACGACCGAGACATCGACGAATGGTCCGCGATGCGTTCTGGCTTCAACTTCCTCCTGTTCTCCTCACCCGCAACTAAGATTCTGTCCAAGATTGATGCTTCAAGCTCTCGAAATCCCACGGCCTGAGCCTCACTACCTATGTGTTCCAATGATACCCCACTACACGTCTCAGAAGGCCCGCCACTTGTTATGGCACCTCGAGCCTGCGCCCACCACAGGTTTATATCACAAAACTCTTCGCCTCGCTTTCTGTGGAGCGGTTTAACAATCCGAGCTATCTGTAAGGTTATAGATCTAGATTTGGCTGCCTCTTGCGCCCCCTGAGCCCAGCTCGGCTCCTCTCCGTCAATGATGAGAAGCATGGAACCATCGGGACCAGCCAGATCGTGGGTGGACAGTAATTTACCGCCACGCTCCAACCAGACATGTGGCAGACGGTGACCAGCCTGCGCGGTTGGGGTGTAGACCTGCTGCCGAGGATCGGCAACGATGGAATCGTTCGTGGTAAGAATGAAACCTTGGTCTGGTGTCAACGAAACCAAGTCCTTGCTCAGCTTGACACTTCTACCTTTTACATTAATCGCCAACCCCGCCGTTTGCTGGGCTGTCGTAATCAGTGCATTTTCTCAACTCTGGAACGTGGCTGTTAGCCTCGTCCTGGCTCAGATGCTCTCGCCACCCCCTTCCTCCATGAACCCGGCCCAGCTGGGTTACAATTGCTCTTTGTCAATATGGACGAAAAAAGCATAATACATAGTCTCTGCGTACATCTATAGTTTTTACCGTTAACCTTGACCTAGGACGGCCTTTTGATTTTAGTCATCATTTCAACAATTCCAGCTGGCCTCTCGCACATTGCCTTCTCAATCTCATCTAATAGATGCGACTGTGGGTTACAATGTCGATGATCTACCATCACTTCACCCTTTACTCTTCCAATATCCTCGATGCATAGTCCTACGAGCTTCCCGTACAGGTCGATAACACTTGATTCTATTTTCCCTGTCTCGGGTAATGGCCATAGCGAGACTCGTGCAAGTGAAAAGGCGAGGGACCCGAGCACCATTGATTCACACAGGCGAGGAGCCATATAAGTTGCATGACGACACCATCGATGGTCCTCATCTGGGGAAAGCATGCGGTTGAGTATCTTGCGGATCGGATTCAGCAATGAATCAATCGTTCTTTTGCGGCCCGTCATTAGGTATTCTAACACACGGTCAGGATTCGAGTATTCCTTTTTTTTTGTCCTAACTTACTAATTATGTAGGGTGGCATCTGCATCTTGTGAATGGCAGCACCTTCACTGAAGTCGGTAGCGCTGGACTCGACCAGCATCCGAGAGACCGTTACCTCAAGCATTTCCTTTTGATCCAATTCCCAAGTAATCCACAGCGCCTTTGGCTGCAACGATTTGGCGTCTCTGAGGATGTCCTCAATTCCCGCCATCCATGTATGAATCCAGGGGGCCAAAAGATGCGAGACATGGTAAGAATCAGCCAGGACTGTGAGCTCGTATAGGGAATCGACGGACAGAATCTTGGGTATCTTGTCCATGTGCCCATGTATAATATTCATGCATGTGATGAGTGCCTCAGGTTTATCAGCTGTGAGATTGATAATCCGTTTGGCAGCTGTTGTCTCTCTACTCTTGACTCCCTCTGTTTCTGTGGACAGTATTTGTCGGAATACTGACGACACTCTCCTCAGGGACCGAGAACAGACTGTCAGAAGAATGACGAGTTTGTCTGGACAATTGACTTGGAACACAACATCGCCGTCGTCGTCGAACGACATTCGATCTGTGACCATATTGTAGAACAAAGAGAATTGACAGAAGAGTTTAAAGGAATAAATAAACATTTCAAGTTGGGAGTCTTTTCTGCTGTTCTACATATCTTAAATACGAAGCTTCTTATGAAACCATCAGTACCTGCTGGTGATTATTTGTTGCGGGTGAAGCAAGCTGGCTGTCAAGTGCCAAGGCTTCTCGGTTTCCTATTTTAGAACCGCTTAACGTAACAAACAGACGGGGACGTCTAAAATTAATTACCACGCCGTCGTCGTCATGCGTAATCGGCCGTTTTGGCTGTGTTATTTCCGTTGGGTTGCTCAGAAGTCTACCCCCACCCCCCTTTTCGAGCCCTTGACCAAGCGTAATCGGCCGTCTTTGGTAACTACCTAATGTGGGGTTTGGCTGAATCAGCCCCAGGGTTAAACTCAAAATTAGATAAGAAGCTCATTGGTCCACCTTTTTCTTAGCCCTCGGCCCTCAGGGTTGTCTCCCAACGGAGAGTCTTCAAGCCCCGACCACTCTCTGGTTTCACCTAACCGCCACTCTTCCTCTTATAATACTAAGAGGTCTCAATCACCAAACCATGTTGTCGAGAACCTCAAGACTCCCCAGTACACACAGAAACTCGAAAGTGTTTCAATCCCGAACCGGAAAGCCAGATGTCTCAATCCGATGAGCATAGCGACAGTAGCCATGACGCACAAGAGAGAAGTGCACCGGTGATAAAGAACATTCTTATTTCAATGACTTGAAGTGAAGGTCGACTCATTTTGCCTTGCAGGAGAGCGTCAGGTAATCACGGGCAGTGACATTTGACAGCGTCACCCCGAGTCTGAAGGCGTGTCGTGTCTGGAACCGGTTTAGCTTGCCTCTCTCTGCTGGAGGCCATCGCCAGGTGGTCGGGTGCGGGTTGCGGTTGGCCAGACGTCGTCGAAGAGGGGCTCTTTGGCTGAGGGAGGTGGCTGTGAGATGTTGCGGGTGAACTCGACATCATTTGCCAAGGAGAACAAGCCTGCCATGATTGCCGCCGGTTCGATTCGTTTGACTCGTATCATGCTTTTATTTGATTGGCCTGTCTATGCCAGGTGTCCTAGCACGATACCCTTTCTCTTGGCTTCTCAGTTGTGGTTTGCCGCCCGTGTTCTGAATGTATAGGGTAACATATTTCGTCCCAACACACCAAAGAGAAATTTGACGGGACAGTCTTGGTTGATCCTTTCGTCACAAAAGGTGGAAGGCTGACAAGGCTGCCATCAAAGTTAATAAAAAAACACCAAAAGTCGCACCAGCCGATGCGCTGATGGGCTGGGAATAGCTTCAATTCCTTCTTGGCCAGTCACGTGACTTTCTTGGCCGCTGGTTCCCACGTGACTGACCGTCCGATGACGCTGGGTGCATAACTTCGCGACAGGTGTGACTTTCGGCACACATGAAAAATAATGCACGGCCGATGTACCTCGCAGGCAGAGAGGGTTCCTTTGCCTCGGAGATACTGTCCAACGCCTTCCTGCTCGATGCCCTCAAGGAGAACAAGCCTGAGCATGCTCGCCTTCAGACTCGCCTCCTGGAGATGATTACCAGCATCGTAGACGATCTCGCGGACTACATCTTGGAGGTAGCCATGGCGCTCGGTGTTGTCATGTCATGGTTTCGGAACTTGGCTGGAGCCCTGTTCAGGCGGAGAAGGCAAAGAAACAAGAAAACTTTGGCCACTCGTAGCCGGCCTGCTCCGCCAAATCTATACAATGTGATGAAGCAGCATGTCGTCGTCTTGCTACTGTGCCTTGGTTAATAAAGGCTCTTATAGAGACTGTTGCGGGTAATTGAGGCCAGTGGGAACTCAGCAGTGGAGCATCCTTCTCTTCGTCCCTCAATAGGTAGTTCGCAAGCCCACGTCTATAGTGTTATGTTTCGGATGCCATACTTCCTTGTCGCCGCCCTCGAGGTCAGAGCCGAGCATCGATACCGTCATCACATTGCATCGCATCGCATTCAGCCATGTCGACATCTGCAGGACCATCCGTCTCAAGGAGCACCAGCCGGCCGATACTAAAGGAACTGGGTACATGGCGCACCGAGCAAAAGGATGAGACGGGCGGTATATATGCAGATCTAGTGGATTGATATGGTGTATAAGAGCACTGATGGTGAGGCAGCTGGGCCGGGAGGTCAATACGGCTGGTGTTTCTGGGCTAGTTGTGCTTTCGGGTTTCCAGCATCAAGAAGTAAGCTTCTTATTACCGACGGTGCCGCTGTGGGGAGATCTCGGGGGCACACTGGGTTGATAGAGGCATGAATCTTGGCATTGAGATCTGGCTCTGTAGCATCAAAGAACTGAGAACAACGCTACGTCAGGATCAACCCTGATCTTGAAGAGAGTATACCAAGACTTGGCGATATGACAATGTGAAAGGATGTTGAGCGCAAGGTTTCCAGACATCTGCGGCGAAGATGAGGTAGCCGCGAACGTGAACGCTTATAGAGCACTGTTGAAGCGGCCAAGTTTCTAATCGAAAGGGATGCCAACGTCAGCAAACCTCGTCATAATCGAGACGCCTTCATTTCACAGATTCGCAGCTACCACACCGAGGGCTCCAACCTGTTTCTTCTTCCCTCACTCTAATGCAGGCTGCGGCGTTCCCAGCATTGAACTTCCCTTGTGGCATCGTACCCCAACACAGCGTCCTTGGTAGCCAACGAGCCTGTCAATGTCAAGTCCTTTCTCACATTAGATTTCTGCAGTGGTTCGTCAAGAAACTTGCCATCTTTGTTAACTGGGCTCTTTGCGTGTCAGGTGCCGAGTCAGTAGTTGTGGCTGCGGTGCTTATCCCGCATCCCACATCGCTCGGGCAAGTCCTGGCTATGTGCGCTTTTAAATGGATATTCAGGGGCAACGCTGAAATCTTTACGGATTTCTCGATATCTATCTGGAAGGACGAACTCTGTACTCGCCATCCGGACTGGCCTTGACCCTTTCAAAGTGGGTTTGCAACTTCTTGGGAGGCTAAAGGCGCGAGGAATACTCTTTTCAAGAGCCACACCGGGTCAATCAGCGAGCTCACCGAATTCTCTTTTGAGTTGCACCACTTTGTGAGTCGTAGAAGCAGGTCTCGGGGGGGGTTCAATTTGGAGACGAACTCCATCAAGCCATTGAAAGCACTCACAGTCAACACGACGATCGATTGTCTCAGTCTGGCTGGCAACCTTGCTGCCGTCTGCGTTGCCATACCAGTCCTCCAAATCTCTGATGTAGGCCGTTTGCCACTCACATTCTCGCCTGCCTGGACGCCGCAGCCATCACCAAGGCCAGTGAGGTCTGGCACAACTGAACGAACATCATCAGCAACCAGCACATCTGGCGTGCTGGGTGTCAATGGCCTGCCTGAAGTGGTTGGCAAGGTACGATGCCGGGGTGGACAAAGGCATGACAAAGGCATGGTTTGTTTTGGTGGTCGGACTCAGTGACACGAGACCCTGTTTGACGATGGCGATGACGCCTCCTTTGTGTGCAGTCTAACATATGGGCTAATGCAACTGCCCTACTGAGGAAATCTGGCTCTCATTGGTGTGTTGGAAGAAATGCAAGAATGGGAAACCGAACGAATAAAGACACACGACGGCGCCAACGATGCGGCGTTGGGTTGCACTCGGGGGGCTGGTATTTTGCGCGTTCAAGAGTCTATTCCAATTGGTTGGGAGTCTGGGCCTCCTTCGGGCCTCCTGAAGATAGGTAGTCCAGATGCTGAATTCTCAAACGGCATAAACTACACCATCTCCCAGAGCCAGCAACTTATGTCCCATGAAACCGCCGCGTCGCGCTCCCGTTTCTTTCCCTCCACCGCCTGCCCAGTCACCCTGATCGCGATCTTGAAACTGGCCCTGAAGGTCGTTGCAAGCTGCCTTTGAGGGCCGTTGCAAGCCGCCTTTGAGGGCTGTTGCAAGCCGCCTTTGAAGGCCGTTGCAAGCTAGATGTAAGCCTTGGGCATTAAAATTGGCTTCGCTGGCCTCTGACAACGTCCTACGATCTCCATGGTCTAGTTTTTAACGCCCTAGATCTTGTGTATCATTTCCCATTTTCTGGTGTGTGACGTCTTGTTTCTTGAGCTTGTCGTGCTCGGACCTCTTTGATGGCTTCTGCGGTGGTCTCGGCAGTGCTGCGCTCAAATCAAGTTGGATCGCCTTTTTCGCCTGATTGAATTGTGAACTGTCAAAATTGAATTGATTAATTGAATTCAATTGAATTGAATTGATGGCGGTTAAGGAGGTCACGTGCGCCTGCGCCTTACCCGATTTGGCGACTGCGGTTCAGCCGACCATTCATCACCCGACTGGCCACGTGACATGTCCACGTGACCACCTGAGCGACCGATCTGATAACTTTTTCCTCCCCCCTAAAACGTCAAAAATATACCGTTGCAGAGCCCTGGACCTCGGGGGAATCGAAATAGCGCGATAGAGACTTGGTAATCCCGTGGACCTGCCCGTCAAGTACCCTCCCGAGGACTTGGCGGCCGGGCTCGACCCCCTTCCACAGAGCCCCCAGCACCGTCCCCGACAATGAGTATACCGCCGCCTCTAACCTTATGGTCCATCTGGTGTTGTAGTTGGGCGGCAATAATACCCTCTCAGCCATCTGGGCAAGGAGGAACGTGGAGTTACCGAACCGGTTATCGACACGACATCAATCGTCGTCTTGACGTAGTGCTCAACAACCTCCACCCAGGGGGGCAGTCCACCATACGCCTGGCTTCGCAAGTAGCTGGGACCTCGGCGGCTACCAAGGCAGCCAGAGCAAAGTTTGTAGGTTGCGAATAATAGTGTGACGTGTAAAGGGTTGGCAGTTTGGGGTTTGCGATAAAGTCGAGTGACTGCGTCGCATAAGCACTCAATCAAGGGCTTTCCGGAATGGTATGTAGATCGAAGGTCAAGTACGCGTGAGGAGCACGTTACTGGCCCGGAGCTACTGTTTATCTCGACAAAAGATGGCCTTTGAAGCATACCTTGGTAGTTACATGAACTGCAGCTTCCAAAGCTCTGGCGAGGAGCGAGGAGCGAGGATGATGATTTGGCCCATCCATTTACATGGTCTCCAGAGGGTTGACCTGCTTGCTTTTCAAGATGTGCATTGTCGAGCGTCACGGCGAACCGTTTGATCAAACCAGCTTTAAAAAGCTCGCCGTAAAGTCCTCAGGCTATTTAATGTGGTGTTTCCGATGAATACCAAGCTCTACGCAGACCAATGTGGATTACTCCATCGTTACAGTAAGTAATAAACTAATACAGTGCCCCTGATAGAGTACCGAAAATGCCCTGCGGTTATCCTGCAAGGCCTTGATCTCTGCTGGAATGGCATGCACCTGTTCCTTTTGCTTCATGACCGCCGTGGTTGCGTGAGATCTTCCCCCTCCCCCGAAATCCAGTGGCAAGTGCCGATGCCTGCAGTTTGAATCGCATTCGAAGCAGGCAATCTCGCAAACGAGCCGACAACTTCCTTGGGGGTCAACCTTATGGTAGCATATTTTAGAAATATCCAGCGTGAGTGACTCTCTTCACCGACTACAACCCCGCCCAGTCTGGCACCAAGGGTACCCCTGGTCAATAGACTCGAGGGGAACTCTTCATTTGTCTTATTATGCGTAGTACGAAAGAGCAGAGCGGCCCTTCAGTCCTTGAGCAACTGCAATGAAATATATAGCACAGATAAATAATTGTCGCGGGGGACTTGGCTCAGATCAGCCTGATCAGCCTCAAGGTTCAGTCGAGGGACGGGTCAGGAGCCAATACAGGCGTCAAAGAATGCTCGTTCATAGCCGCATCCGACTGAGGATGGGCAGTTCTCGTCACGTTCAAGCATGTCGCCAGCATCAGACGCAGTCAAGACGCGATCGAGGTGTTGCTGAGGGCAGGGGAGACTTGGAACTCGTCAAGATCTCGACTGCTAACTCGAAAGTGCAGTCTAGGCAAAGTCTGGCATACACCGAAGCCGTTTGCTTTTTATTGTAGGATCCAAGTGGCAGCGAAGGCCTATTCTCGATATTCTTATTTGCCTAAACTCCAGAAATATCCCAACCATATCTTCAATGTCCCGCTGTACATGATAACTCCAATCCCATCACCCAAACTCCATTTTTAATCTCCTGTACACTATGCCAATCAATCCTCCCAGTCCATTTACCCAAACTCCATGTTTTGTGTCCCGTCTAGCTTTTTATATCATGCCAATCAGTTGTCCCAGCCCTCAAGCTGTGCTTGTACATCTGAAATTTCCTGGGTGATGCTATCGAGCTCCTCCATGAGGGGATCACGGCGGGCTCGAAGCTCTTCAAGCCGTTGTATTAGGGAGTCCCTGGTCTCGACCGGTGGCTGCGACGGCCCAGGTTCAAGGAAGCCATTGGTGATGGCCGGGTCCTGATCAGCCATCCCATCGACCTCCCCAGCCGCTACCTCCTCCTCCTCCTCCACCACAGGGTCAACCACCCCCTCCTCCTCCACATGGTCAATCGCCTCGTCATCCTCCCCCACAAGGTCGATGATGTCCGCCGGTTGCCTAGGTGGCAGGGGCGGGGGCGGGGTCAGTGGCGAGGGAATCCGAAACCGTCGTCTCGGAGCGGGAGGTTCTGGGTCTTCGGAGAATGGGTCTCGGCGGGCAGGGGGACGTGCCTGCCGAAGCAGAGGGCTAGGCTGCCGGGGGTAAGGGGCAGGCCGGGCATGCCGGTCGCGACGTGGAGCTGCCGGAAGAGCTCTCACAGGTACCCTCTCGGGGGTACGTGGTTCAGGCGTCGGTGACAAGGTCCGCTGAACAGGCTGACGAGGGCGACGGTTGTTCCCTTGGGAACGCCTATCGCGTCGGAGGTTGGACCCATCTGAATTGGTGTCCAGACCAAACTCGCCCCATGTCACTGTGTGGGAATGAGTCGTCAACGGGGCTTCGTCGACTCCGAGGGTATCAAGAGCATCCGCTTCGTCGGGTGATCCAACGAACGGTCGCTCATCACTGTATTCAGTGTTGTCTTGTGGCCAGATCCAGGCCACGGCCGGGTCCCGGCCTTCCTCCCTCTCTATCACGTTCACCATTTGCGCATACGCTCGGCAATCGTGCCGGACAATCTCGGCGAAGCATCGCCCACAACATTATCAAATATCCCTCGTTCTTGCCAGAGTAGGCGAAGAGGAATGTGATGGAGGACCATCAAATCGACCGTCGCATTGTAATGCCTCAATATTGGCTCGTTTCGCGGATTGGAAGGCGCGTTCGCCTGGCGCCAGATGCGCCCTTCAGCGAACCTATTCCGAAGAGATCTCAGGTATCTGTCGACTCTTCCGTCCCGGTACGCGCGATTTTGCCGTGTTGCGGGGAGTTGATCGTTCATGACGACTGAATCGACGTGTAGAGCGTCGAATCAGCAAATCGGCGGTCAATCGGCCGAGGATAGACGCGATGGTCGTCTAGAGGCAAAGGTCGTGATTCGCATGACTCTGATCGCCCATGCAAGCGTCATCACATCTTGGACCCATCGCTCATGGTCCAGAGACAGAACCTGAGCCACAGGCACCAGAGAATTGCGTGTGTGAGCAGTCTCGGTGGTGGCAGGTGCCGGCTCTGGGCGAACCCCTGTTGCCCTCTCAGATGTGGAACGAGGGAGACTTGGTTCTTGCGCTGGTTTATGACGGGCCGCTACTATGGTCGAGACTGGCACACCCTTCTTCTTTGCCATGTACCGATCTGAAGCGCTGGGCTCTTCCTCCTCCATGAATATCCTGGATCCCCCTTTGGACCCGCGACATGATATCGAGTCCTGGCATACGACTTCCGTCTCGTCTGGGTTCCACCAGGTGGAATGCGACTCCGAGCGCGCAATGTTGGCATTTGTGTCCTTCTTTTGATACAGACTTGGCAGCTGCTGAGGTATCTGCTGAAAGAGGCCCGTGAGCTGCTGTATGAAACCCTTCGGCTTGGGCTCTTCAGCTGGTATGGGATCCTGCGGTTGCTTGGGAGGTACGGGGGGCAGAGAGGAGGGCTCCTGCAGCTCCTGCGGACGCGGTGTCTGTTGAAGAGATTGCTGCCCAGCCGGTTGTTGCTCTTTTGGTTGCCTTTGGTGCTCAAGAGACTGCTGTCGAGAAGATCCAGATACAACTGGTTGTTGTTGGGCTGGCTGTTGATGCCGAACAGACGCTTGTTGAGAAGCTTGGGGTGTTGAGATCCGTTGTTTTGACGGATCAATGACTATTCCGATCCATTGGTGGCTGGGATGTGGATGTCTTCTTATCTATAGCTTACGCTGGTTAGCGCTAGTCTTTCTTCTTCTTCAACATAACATAATATGCTCATTTCAACAGGTTATGAGCCCGGAAAGCCACCTTACAGCTAAGTATCCTCCTAATCATGATTTCCAATATAACTCGAGGTCTAACCGCCTCCTTCTACTGCGTTAAAGATACTCATCACACCTTACCCGAATTTTCGCTGAATACTACTAGCCGCCTTATTTAGGAATCAAGCGCTTAATTTTGCACACCTCCCGGCTTCATCCGTCACCAGCCTCCCGACCAAAATCCTTGCGCAAATTTTTACTCGAGACTCGGCCTTATAATGGCCTCACACGACCATAATTTGAGAGCTAGACCGCTCTAGAAACCGACCTTTTCCGCTATCGAATTCTGTTGATAGATTGCACAGGACCTTTGAGACCTTATATCTTCGAGTGGTCCTCTCTAGGATTAGAGCACTTAATGTGACAAGCCGGACGTGAAACCGCATGTGAAACCGGATGAAACCGGATACACGACCTAAGGTCCGAGCCGCGTTTCGCATCGGTCGCACAAACCTAGTGGTAATATACGACATCCTACGATCTAAGTGAGCCCTCAGTCCTTCCAACAGGTTCTAGGGCAATCCACTTAGATACCAACGACTCGCTTTCAGACGCAAGTTCAACCAGCATTTAGAGCCTTAAAGCTGCCTCAATTGCCTCATCAGAACCAGAAGAAATCCACGTTCCATCCAGTGGGAGTTCTAACGCACCCATTGCCGATACCATCAACAACGATCAGAACTCCAGCTTCACGCTCGCAAGAGGCATCGCTACACCGAAAAGGGAAGATTCACCTAAGCCTACCTCACACTCTTCCTACGCCTTCTCTCGTCCAGTCATCAAGGAACCCATCCTCAAGCATATCGGCCTCGAAGGAATCGACTAGAACACTTAGCAACCTAGCCAACATCCCGAAGCTAGAATCAACAGCCGGATAGATCAACTGGAGCCGAGAAATAAAAGACCATCTCACAATGTCGGGATACGGAGACTTATTCAAACGAAACAAGGATAAACCTACCGGCACCAGTGCCACGACCGTCGAAAAGATCGACAACTAGCTCTCCAAGCAGGAACACACGTGCGGAGCCATCCTCAATCGACTTAGATACAACGCCAGGGAGCAGGTAAAGGATAAGGAGACCATCACGGAGATATTCGATGAGCTTAAGAAGCGCTTCAAACCAAAAGGAAGTGCGGTCTTCCAAGAGCTCGACCGACGATACAACTGCCTCACCCTAGACCAATACTCGGGAGTCATGAACTTTGCAGAACGGCTGCGAGAAGCTCAATCTGAACTCTTGCAACTAGACGAGACATGCAAAATCGGCATGCCTCAATTCATCAATAAGTTCCTAACCGGACTTGGCCCCGAATACGAAATATTCCTCACTGCCTTCTACCAAAACCACAACTTACTACCCGAGCGAGGCTCTAACGGAGAAGTAACCAAACCTGCCGTAACATTCGAAATCGCTCTTGCCGCCGCAGAGCAAGAGGAAATAAACATTCAACAGCGAGAAAAGGCCAAGACACAAACGGCTCTACTAGCTAGAATGCATAGCCCTAGCAAAGAACGAGTGGCTCAGACGTGCGGCCACTGCAATAAACCAGGTCATACTAAGGCCGGATATTTTGGCCTACACCCCGACCTTCTTAAGGAGTTCAGAAGAAAACGAGCACTTCGGAGTAGACGACGAGAAGCCAAGCTTAAGAAGAGAAAAGAGAACACCTCGTCACTAGAACTCGACGAGGATCACACTACCGCCGTCGCCTTCTTAAACACGGCCCTTCTATCCTTTCAACCCCGGTTTAGTCTAGCTACATCAGAACCATCCAAACTACTAGAGCGAATCCACGTATTAGACAGTGGCGCCTCCTCCCACACGTTCTGCCACCGACGGAACTTTACATCACTCGAGAAATTCACCGGCTCTGCCATCAACGGCATAGCTAGCTCGGCCATTATGCCTAAGGGGCAAGGGGCATACACCCTCAAAACCAGACAGAACAATACCAAGGGAACGATAACCTTTCATAAGGCACTTTACGTGCCAGGCGCTCACTATAACCTCATCTTAGTCTCAGCCCTTAAGGAGGATAGAGCAACTATTCTATTTCGAAAAAGACGAGCTATCATTATAAACCACGGTAAAGCCATCCTTAGCGCCACTAGGAAATTCGGTCTATACGTCATCGACGAAGATAACGAACAACTGCACACCGCTATAGCCGCCTACTCCATCAGCGACCCCAAACTACAGATCTGGCATAACCGACTCGGCCATTTGGGTGAACAGAACTTACATTGACTCATAAAGATATCCACGGGCATCACTCATCTATCTAACTCCAACGTCTATAAAGCGTGCGTAAAAGGGCGCATAAAGGAAAGGCCTCATCGCGGATACATCCGAAAAGGAACACGACCACTAGAGAGCCTACATAGCGATATCGCTAGCCCCTTCCCAGACAAAGGCATCGACGGCCATAGATACTAGGCCTACTTCATAGACGATTTCACCAAAATAACCTAGGTCTTCCCAATCAGGCAAAAGTCCGAATTTGGCAACTGCCTTCGACAACTTCTAGAACAAGCCGAGACACCAACCCGTCGCTACCGTTACCTTCGCCTCGATCGAGGGGGAGAAAACCAAGCTAATACAATCACTCTCTACTGCGAAAACGAGATGATTAAGATGATCTTCTCTGCTACCGAGCAGCACAAACAAAACGGGGTAGCCGAAGTAGCAAACCGTATCCTACTCGAGAAGCTCACAACGACTCTCATCCATTCAGGACTAGAAAAGAAATTCTAGCCGTACGTCCTCAAAGCCATAGCATACGTACGAAACCTCTCACCAGCCTCGGGTCATCAAATCACACCTTATGAAGCATAGCACAAGGAAGTGCCGGATCTCTCCCATCTCCGAGTTATCGGCAGCCGAGGCTTTGCAAAGATACCTTCAGCCAAACGGAAGAAGATAGACGACAAGACAATCCCCTGCCGACTCCTCGGCTATCAAGGGAGCACAAACTACGCCTTAGTCGACGATAATAGAAGAATATTCTTTGCGAACAACGTCGTATTCGATAAGAAATCCCTGCTAAGAAAACGAATTACATCCGAGCAACCAACTAACGAACCCAACGCAAAACAGATAAATCTCACACCATCTCTTCCAACTATACCCCTAACCAAAAACATCAGAACAGACGAAGAGATACAATCAGCCCCTAACCAATCCTATCAACCGAATCAAGACGAGCTAAGCTTCCATATAGAACTAGGGACTCCAGAAAGAACACAAAGCCCCGACAGTGCGGTCAACGAACACCAAGTCATCGCGGAAGCAGCCGACGGTCATCCCCAACAACATTTTCCAGTACGGGAAACCAGAGGACAAATTCCATCAAGATACACAGTCCTAGCTCAACAAGACCCATCAGCTCAACAAAACCAATAGCGCTTCAACATAATTGCCATTCATCTGGCTATAATCGCCAACAACCTTGAACCGACCGAACCCAAAACCTTTGCCGAAGCAATAAACTCGCCTCATAGCGAACAATAGATGCAAGCCATGATTAACGAAATCGACTCCTTAAGGAGAAACGGCACCTTCATACCAGTCAGCCTGCCTCCAGGAAAACATACGCTCCAAGGCAAATGGGTATATAAGCTCAAACGGGGAAAGGATAGCGAGATTACCAGATTCAAAGCTCGCTTCGTCGTCAGAGGCTTCGAATAAAAAGATAGAATCGACTACCACGAGACATTTGCCTCCGTGGTCAAGCCGATAAGCTATAAAATAATCTTCGCTATCGCTGCGGCCTTAGACCTTGAACTAGAACAGATAGATGTCAAAACTACTTTCCTTTACGGCAGCGTCAAAGAAGAAATCTACATAACTCAGCCACAGGGTTTCGACGACAACTCAGGCAGAGTCTTCCGACTGCGGAAAGCTCTCTACGGTCTCAAACAATCTCCCCGAATCTAGTACCAGACTCTATCTAATTTCCTAGAAACCCTCGGCTTCAAGCCACTCAACGCCGACGCTAGCATCTTCATCCATGGCACAACCTACATCGCCGTCTACGTAGATAATCTCCTAATCGCTAGCCCCGATAAGAAAGAAATCCGCCAAATCAAAGCCGCCTTAAGTAAGAAATTCGAAATGACTAACCTTAGCCCGTATCAGTACTATCTAGGAATGTCCGTCCGGAGAAACAGACGCAACAAGGCCATCTTCCTCTCCCAACGAGCATATATCGAGAAGGTCCTACGGGAATTTGACATATGGGAGAGCAAGCCAGTCACAACTCCCCTAAGCACATCAAAATTCCAACCCATCCCAGACGAATACAGAGCGTCTAAAACGACGAAACTATGGTACGCAAAAGCAATTAGTTCACTTATATACGCCATGCTTAGCACTCGCCCAGACATCGCATTTGCCGTCTCTCTCTGCAGCCGGTATCTAGGAAACCCAGCGAACGAACACGTCCAAGCCATCAAGCGCATCATGAGGTACTTGCGAGGGATAATCGACTTAGAACTCACCTTCAGCGGACCACTCAGACCGTTAGTTAGGTACACCGACTCAGACTGGGCTGGCGATCACGACACCAGACGATCAACGGCTGGCTACGTCTTCAACGTCGGCACAGGCGCCATCAATTGGAACTCCAAACGACAACCAACGGTCGCACTATCATCCTGCGAAGCGGAGTACATAGGACAAACACAATGCACCAAAGAAGCGATATGGCTACGAGGGTTACTGCGCGAACTTCTGGCCCAATACAAACATGGAGACCTTCAAATAACTATCCTCTACGGTGACAATCAAGGGGCAATTGCAATGGCCAAAAACCCACAGTTCCATGCCAGGACTAAGCACATTAATATTCAATGGCATTACATTCGAGAACGAGTCTCAGATAGAGACGTTGAGCTCAAATATGCCCCAACCGAGCAATAAATTGCAGATAGACTTACAAAAGCCCTTCTAAAAGACCGTTTCATCGTATTTCGCAACGCGCTGGGCCTCTCCAACCCATGATTCGCTATTAGTCACGCAAGTATGGGTCATAAGAAAAGGAGGTAGCCGGGAATACCTGGCCAACTGACACTCCGCGATCTCTCGACAACCAAGTGACCTACCAACAAACCGACTTAGGATTTAGAAGCAGCGGCATCGAAAGTCTATTATATCAAGTTCACACGATTTCTCTTTTCTTTTATCCCTTTTCATCATGCCCCAAGTGGGAGAAAATGGGTGCCCAACAGTCTATCTCGTTCATCGAGCCTCCAAGCGACCCACAGGTCCTCAGCTCGGAATTCCTCAGCTTCTTACAACAATTCTACAACAATTCCAGCTATAACTAAACGCTCAATACATACATATAAGAGCCATTTCATTCAGAAACGGATCACATAGGATCTATAAAACTATAAAACTACAAAACTACAAAACTACAAAAACACAAAAATACAAAAACACAAAAAACGCAGTAAACGCCGCTAGATTAGCTTCTTCAGCCTTAACAACCACAGTCCTACGAGACATACAACAGAACCTGCTTAATCAGATCCGGCCAAAGAAAACAAGACAGTTCGACTATCATAGTCAGCCGTCAATATCAACAAAGGATAATATCAATATCCTCTACATTTATTTCGAAAAAAATAAAAAATAAACCTAGAATAGAGTAGGAGATCTAGAGTGCTAAGGCTCCAGTGACCAGAAACTCAAGGCTATCCGCCTCACAAACATCAAATCATCAAACAATCTAGGGGATCCAGGGTGCTAAGGCCCCGGTGACCAAACAATCCAACGCAGGTATGGTAATAGAAGCTCTTTCCTATTTTTCACCCACGAAGGTGTTTTTAAGGTTTTAATGAGGCCACACTCTATTACGCAGAAACATCTCGCACCAATGGCTCGAGTAGGAGTATTGAGATCCGTTATTTTGACGGATCAATGACTATTCCGATCCATTGGTGGCTGGGATGTGGATGTCTTCTTGTCTATAGCTTACGCTGGTTAGCGCTAGTCTTTCTTCTTCTTCAACATAACATAATATGCTCATTTCAACATGGGGCACAGCCAGTTGTTGATGTGCCGGCTGCTCCTGTAGAGGAAGAGCTGGAGGTGGTTTCTGTTGCAGAGACTCCTGTTGAGAAGGTTGTTGCTGAGTCGGTTGTTGATTCTGCCATGGCTCTTGTTGGGACGGGTGTTGGTGCCGGGTCGACTGCTGCTGCTGCTTCTGAGCCTCTAGGTACTCTTGAAACTGTTCCTTCTGGACTTGCATAAACTCTCGAGCTTGTTGTTCCAGCTGTGATCGTTCTCGCTCAAGCTCCGCCTGGTTCATCTGCCTCTCTTGTTGAAGCCGGGACCGCGCTTGTTCAATTGCAGCCTGTGCCATCTGGGTTTCCCTCTCAAGCATGTCATGCTGGGATCTTCCTCGCTCAATATCGGCGTCATATGACTGCTTCTGTTGCTGAAGCTCGAACCGTTGTTGCGCAATTTCAGCTTGAGCGATATCTTTTTCCCTCTGTATCTGGGCTCTCTGTCGCTCGAATTCCCGCTGGAGTTCGGCCTGCTGCATGGCATGAAAGGAAACATCAAGAGCCTGCTGGCCTGTCACCCGCTCCGGTGGCTGGGGGGCTGGCTGGGGGGCTGGCTGGGATTGTGTCTGCTCATGTGCCTCAACGTGGGCCTCGTGCCGCCTCCGGGCCTGATAAACGTCCCAGGCATCTTGTTTGATCTTTGCCCGTTGTAGATCCATAGCAGCCTGCTGTCTCTGTTGCTCCTGCTGTATCTGAGCCCGCTGTTGCTGAGTCTCGCGTTGAAGCTGTTGTCGGAACGCCTGTGCATGTTCGGCACACTGCTGTTGAGTGAGGCCGGACTGAGGTATGTCCTGTACATCTTCCATGACAACATCCTGGTCTTCTGGTGTATGCAATATGGCATCTGTTGTCAAGGAAAGAGTTGGAAAGTCTGGGGGAGGGCCTAGAGAAGGAGTCGGAGTGGCCACCGTGGAAAAAGTCGAGATGGATGTGGGCGTGGCAGTGTGTGACCTGGGAGGAGTCATGTCGCCATTCCAGTCATCGCTGCCCCAAGCTTGGGTGTACCTCTTCCACTTGGCCCGGTAGGGAAGGACGAAAGTAGCCGATACATGGCCAGCTTTATGGAGTAGCTTGAGACGGTATTCGAGTGCGCTTTGGAGCTTGTTGACGCATATTGACTGGTACATCAATGAAGTATCGAGTCTTGCGTACTGGGAGAGTCCCAACCGGTCCATAAGCTCGCCCATGTATGTACTCTTCAAATCTCCCTTGTGAAGCTCGTGTCGGGCGAGGTGCGAGGTCATGATCTGTCGGTCCCTGTCGGTCCAGTCGATTCTTATAGTAGAGCAGGTGGTTAAATCATCGAGGTGCTTTCCACGAATGTACTTCCAGGAAACTGTCAGACGTTGCGTGGAAGGGACAAGCAAGAATGACTCACGTTTCTGTCGGTGTAGTGCCTAGGCACAGGAGGGCGGCCAGAATCTGACTCTGAATCCGATGAGACGGTGATGGTGGGAGTACTGAGGCTTGTCATGTTGAATAATCACCAGACGACTTGAGGTTACGGCGATGGATGGTCAGAATACTTGATGTAGGGGAGGAGAGCGAAAGTTCAGGCGCTGTGTAGATAGATAGATGGATGGATGGGTGGATGGGTGGAAATGAACAAGAGATGTCTCTAGAGGGGAAATGCATCGATAAACGTGCTATCTACATTGGTCAATTCCTGCCTGCCTGCAAACCCTTGAAAGAACACATCCATCTCCTTAATACACCACATGTCATGTCATATCGTTTACATTCGCGCAGGGGGAAACCAACTCCCACAGCTGCAGCTTGCCCTTCCACAATGCTCGCGGAAACGGCGATGCATCTGCCTCAATGTTGAGGCAGTTTGCCATTGTTCGCCAAAGGACAATGCAGGACAATGAGCCTCCAGAACAATCATCCACAAGCTGCCCCCCGTGTCGTGTTGTGTTGGACATGCAGCTACCACTGCTCCGCGTCTCTCCAACTGGCAAACTCTTCGTATCTCCGCTTCAGGCGGATGCTGATGTATTTAATCTGGCGGAGAGTGGCATCGACATGTTCGGTATCTCGAGACAAGGCTTCGATGTCCTTGACAATCTTTTTGAGAAAGTGTTCAAACTACATTGCATGGAGGAGTCAGTCAGTATCTTTCCCCGCCCGAGTTGTGATATCCATGCATGCACTTACGTTGGTGACCGTGACTGCAACTCTCTTCCAACGAGCTGAAGCCTGATCCTCGGCTTTGCATGCCATGACGCATGCCGCTGCCAGGTCGCTGCCTTTCCATGTCGATGCCGGTAGTTTGCGAAGAACAGGCTCTGCCTGGCAGATACCCGCCCTTTGTGATCCCGACCCATATCCTTCTGCGGCTTCCAGGGCGTGCGAGATGGTGAGCCCCTCCTCGTTGGTGTCCTTGATGGCTGCCTCGACAACTGCCTTGAGTCTTGTTTGATATCGAAGCGCCTCCTGCATCCGGTACCACGCGGCCGATCGAAGGTTGTACCAAGGGTATTCGGTTGTGGACTCATCTTGGTTCAAGGCCTCAGGGAGGTCGTCTAGGAGGGCAAGAATTTGCTGGTAGTCCCGCGTCGCCCGCGCTTCGATCTGCTCCATGATGCCCTGCTGCGTGAGGCTCTCGAGTGTATTGATTCGCGCTCGGGATCGTTCAAAGTCGGCTCTCAGATGATAGCTTTCGTGCGGGAACGTCTCGCTGAGTACCACCCATGTTTCCTCGAGCACATGGGGGAGAATCTCAGATTCGTCGCTCAAGATGGATGGAGGGAACGACAGGGAGGGTAGGCCGTCGTAGGGATCGCTTCTAGTGAGCCACTGGTATGTCGAGATGCGGTCAACAAAGCCCAAGATTGCATTGTTTGCGATGAGTGTAGGGAAAGTGAAGAGGAGAGCCTTAAGAACACCCCAGAGGAGTGCCAGAATGACAAAGAATCCCAGCAGATATTGCACTGGGCTGCTGAGCATGACGAAGCAGAATAGCCGCCATCCACGGTGAGCCCCGTCGGTGATGCCCGTGAGGGCAGTACCCTGTGCTCGGGCAGCTGCTTGTCCCTTGGAGAAATCCTCATCTTGATGCGGAGGGGGCTCCGGCTTGGACTCGGTCGGCGGCGCTGGTGGAGGGCCATGATCTTGCGGCTGGTGGGCATGGTCTGACTTGGTGTCATGGGTAGGTTCTGGACGAGGTTCCTGAGTGGCACGAGTTGGAGACACACCGTGCTCCTCTCCTTCTCCCCAGGTGTCATCAACGTTGAAGTTGAATTTCATGGCTGGGATCTTGGCGGTGGACGAGAGAAAGAGGGCATCGCAAGGGGTTTGCTGGCCGATGAAGAAATCTGAGGAAGAGCAGGAGGCAAAGAGGTCGCACAAGGTTGGCGGTGAAGCCCTTTAGTTGGTCATTTCTTCACATACGTCTCTCTGTGCGACATTAACCCATACCAGAAGTGTTGAGTCCTTCGTGTGACGCAGATGCACTTCGCGAAGGGGCTTCTAGAAGTAGATAGAAGATTTCTGTGTAGTTTCGAAGAACATCGTCAATTTAATGCTTCTCAATGGCACCTCAATCTTTGAGCCTTTTGTCCATGCCCACTCCCCTAAGTGGACGCAACACCTACACCCACTCTGCTGCCAGCCGTGTCGTCAGCAATTATGATGTGAGATGAGTATCTCATAATGCTCCTCCTCGATGCCAATCTAGCTAGTTGCCCACGATGATAGCTTTGTCGTTTGCTTCGAGCGCATCATCCAGCAGCTGGACATTGGTGCTTTGGCCCGTAGTTCTCCAATGACTCCGCATCTTCCGAACTGCATCGTAGAGTCTCTGGGGCGATGCCGCGTCGTAGCCGATGAAGTCGACTTTCTTTTCGTTTGTTCGAAGCCAGTGGAGCAGGTGAACAATGTCTCGGACGTCGGAGTTGTACTTGCTCACCGACTGGGGTCGCGTACTTCCGATGTATTGCGCTGAGCGCTTCATCTTGGTGAGGATGAGAACGCCAGGCTCGAGGATGGGGATGGAGCCTGCAAACACAGATTTTAGTTCCAGTGTGTTAATGATGGGAGAGAAAGAGACTCACCGTCGCCTGGACGAAGGATAGACAGTCGACGGGGTAAGTTGAGCACGCCTCGCGCAAGGGTCTCAACGGGAATTCGAGACTCCCAATCTCCATTCGGGACAAAGAAAAGCTTGAGGTGGGACACAACAAAACGTGGATCGGCGTCGCAGAGGATCTTGGTAACACGGCTCCTCAACTCGTCAGCGCTGCTCACACCAACCTCGACATCGATGTCGAGAGTTTCACGCTGGTGATCCAGCATCTTCAAGGCAAAACCGCCGATAAAAGCATGCTCGATACCATGCTCGGCGAGAATGCGCGAAAATGTCTGGGCAGCCTGCTTCATGAAATCTCCTGAAAGCGACATTGTGACGTTTGATTGGAGGTGATGGCAAGGAGATGTTTGGGAGTAACGGCGAAGTGGGGAGGGGATATGAGGGCGCCGCTCGTCATATGACTGAATGATCTGGGATGGAGGATGTAGACTTGTTTGTTGTTGCAGCACCTCAGGCAGTTGAAGTAAGTAAGGCTCAAAGGGGGTGAGGAAAAGGTGATGTGATGACGGTGCTAAGTTAAGGCGAGGGGCTGAGGCTGTGGTCCGTGATGCGGTGTTCAGAAGAAAGCCGAGGAGAAAAACACAAGTGCTTAGGTATTTGCCTAAGGTAGCCAGAAAACAAACGGAGCAAGTTATTGCCGGTTTTATTGCATCATCGTTTATAAAGATGTCGAGACATGATTGTCATTTTTGCCTATTCCTTACTCATCCTCATCCATAACCCCCTGTCGTCCATTGCTCGGTAAATCCTCATACCGTAACGTTCCAGAAACCAACTGGATCAAGGTTCCTCTAGCCCACTCAGCGTCCTCGGTAAAATGCCATTCTCGTATGCTGTTGAGAGCATTTTGCATGTCCAGAGCGTCTTTGTTGGCCGCCATGTCCTCTTCAACGTGTCTTTGAATCTCTATACCTTCATCAATAACATCCTCTGGGCCGAGCATACAGTCCCCCTCGTAGCCCATGTCAAACATGCTGTAGGCGATGACGCTCGAAAGATCTGCGATTGCCATGACACGAACACGGCTTCCAGCACTCTCTTGCATTATAATGCGCAAATAGGCGACACAAAAAACAGGCAAGGGTACTGTCCAAGTAGTGTACGAGGGTTGCCGCGCAGATGGCGCGACAGCCATGAGCTCCTCCTTCTTGATGCCAGTCCAAGAAAGAGGCGCTAGCATCAGGAGGCGCTTTGGGTTGCCGTAAACATAGCGAAAGCCCTGGCCCGCAAGCTCAGAGAGGTAGGAAGGTGGGTGGTTGTCGTTCAGCAAGCCTCTGGCTTTGGCGATATCGTTTGCTACTTGGAGTTGTTCATCTGGGACCAGGAATACTAAGTCCTGTTGAAGAAGGTCAGTCATGTATGTGGATTGGGATGCATCTTGTCAGACATACCGGCTTAGGTGCGAGGGGGTAGCCCAGCCGACGCAGCAGAGGAGTTTCCCATTCCACCAGGATAATGTTGGATTGTTCAAAGTCGCTGAGGGTCTCGTGGACAGAGGGGCCCAGTTCGGGCGGCATATTGCTTGTGAGAAGGATGCCCAAGGTTGTTGTTGTGAGGTTGAGAAGGAAGGGTTAGTGTGACTAACAGCTATTTTGCACCGATCTGAGCATGAGAGAGAGGTTTGAAAGAGCCTTGTTTTTCTACAAAGGAAATCGGCCGTGCGGCCGGTTTTATGCCTAGGTACCGTATCCTCTCAACAAATTCAGACAGAGCTAACGCACCGTTTACTCCATTTTTCCACTTTTCCCCCGCTTTTACCCGTCATGACAATATCTCCAATCAAAGGCACTGGCTTGTGGGTCATTAGGCTTACATTAGCGCTGCCTGAATTAGTTGAGAGGCTCCTCCAACGGTACAGGCTTGGCATGAAGCGACGGCGTTTCGTACCGTCCCAACGCACTTGTGGCAATACGCTACGTCACCAAGCTGCAAACGGGCAATTCACTGAGCGATTGCGAGCACAATGGCCTTTGTTGTTATTCTTTTTATTTCTCTATTTTTGGCATTTTTCCTTTGTTGGCGGGGTTTTAAGCTATTCACACTCCAAAAGAGGCATTCAAACGCCCTACTGTCAGTGCGTTCGAATGGGGGGTGTGCTACGCAACATAGCTTCCCGTTGATTGGTTGAGCACGGAACCCTATTGTGGGCCGCTCGATTACCGTATCCTCTCTGTGGCCCGAGTCCAGACGGTCCATCTGTATTTTGACATTCCAAGGCGGCCTGCGAGCAGCGCCGGGCTGAAATGATGCGGATCTGACTTGGGGCATTTCACTGGCTCATGAACGACGGCGGCTGGCGCTAGGCCGTGAGCAGACAATTTGAGTAAACCTGCGCATTTCATTGGTCCGCATGCTTGGTGTCCAGTCAAGCCATAATCGAGGCCGTCAGTGGACGAGCTCAGTTGTATCAGGCTGAGGGCTTCGGAGGATCAAGATGCCTAGCTTTTCCTTCCCTGATAAAGGAAGTTGGAGTGTGTGGATCTAGGCCATGGTAAGAGGCCTGTTTAAGTGCTATTTTCCCGGTGAATAATGAGGGCGAGTTCAAATCAACATGGTTGGTATCCATGCTGTCAGTTATTCGGCCATCGGGATGGGATGGATCAGAGATACCAGAGTTGGACTACCTGCACTACTCATAACAGGATAGATACTACGGAGTTAAAGACTTGCAAACTGGCTA
This sequence comes from Fusarium vanettenii 77-13-4, assembly GCF_000151355.1. Classification (NCBI taxonomy): domain Eukaryota; kingdom Fungi; phylum Ascomycota; class Sordariomycetes; order Hypocreales; family Nectriaceae; genus Fusarium; species Fusarium vanettenii. The sequence continues at coordinate 38,616 of NW_003315814.1, read as the reverse complement.
TCGTGAGGCCAAAAAAAAAACATTCTTCATTCATTCATTCCTCATCATCCATCACCTCAAAGCCTCATAATACCATCAACAGCGCTCCGCCCATCGCTGCGAAAAGTGCACTTGCCCACCTCCATCACTTCCTTCAATATGCTCTCCCCATGCTTCGCAATTTCGCTTTGCTTCTCTTCAAGTTTGACGTAGAGATGATCTATATCTTCCGAACTTGGCTTCACAAGCCCCAGGCCGATCTTCTTCCTGGCCATGGTCGATATGCTTGCAGCTCGGCTCCGCCTCATCTCGTGGATGCTCATCAGCGCTCCTTGAATGCTTTCACAGATCGCATATGCCTGCTTAGTCTTAATTCGGATCTTTAACTTCTTCCTCAGAGAGATTTGAAGCAGCATGGCGACTTTGACCTTGACCAGATCGACCATAGGCGAGTTGACATTCTGGCGCCAAAGTTCAACGCGAGAAGCAAGTACAGTCTAACCTAGACTAGCTAGCACTACCCTTTCTGGAGATAGCGTAGCAGATGGCGTCGGCATGGCACGGTATGCCTTGGTGGCGCTCTCATGCCTTTGTTGAGGACGCACCTCGTCTTCGGGGATCTGGGAGAGGGCGGGGATTTGCTTTCGAGTTTGCGTTATAGCAGTTGGAGCATACGATGAAGCTCCATCCATGATATTCTCAATAGCGACGGGCGGTGCGTGCGAGGACGTTCCGTTTTGTATATCCCAGATAGCGGTTTGGTTAAAGGAGGTTACAGATGGAGCTGCGACGGGGGTCTAGATGGGAGAAGGGGCCAAAGTAAAACCAGCGGCACGATAAGCAGCCGCAAGAGAGTCAGGTGCAATAATATCAGCTGAAGGTCCGACGAGCCCAGCCTGTCGTTGATCTTGGTGTTGGGTTGACTGAGGACAACATGTTCCTGGCTGACTCCTCGCGTGGCTGGGGCCAGAAACGATGCCCTGGCGTTGTTGGAAGCTGGAAGTGGCGATGGACGGCATCGGGTGATGCACTTGGTGGACAGGCTCGTTATTCGTCCGTGGAATTCCAAACCAAGAGGGCTGCCAACTTGGAGGGCTTGTGGGAGGAGTCATTCTGGCCTCGCGTGGGAGGAAGACTTGGTTGAACGAGGTGCATGACGTGGGTGTACTGTGTAACTGTGCAAAGTTGGGTGCGAGAGTCTGGTTTAATGCCGTATAGTGTACCGGCGTGGCATCTCCCTGATTCCCATGGTGAGATGCCAAAGTAGGGTTGAAGGATGTCACAGAAGTGACTGATGGGGTGTGTCCCTGAAAAAACGTCTGATTAAAGCTGGTTGTCGAGCTGGAGGGCAGGTGATCCGAAAACATGCCCTGCGGTCTAAACCCTCCGATTGGGGAGTCCTGAGGCGTCATGGGAAACCCGGTGGTCTCAAAGACAGCCGGTATATCGCATGCATCTGGCATGACGATGTCGACCGACTCGGGAGGCGAGATCGGAGAAGGGTTCATCGTCATGGCCATCTCAGCGGTAGGTACGGCCTCGGCGAGAGTCTCCTTCAGGTCGGTCAAGTCGATGATTATGCCTCCTCCCTGAGAAACGTCACTGGGCGGCGAAGTATCGCCAGTCCAGTCCATCTTCAGCCAGTTCTTAGTCCAAGCAGGCCATTCAGAAGACCATCCACCAGTAGATAGCCGCGTGGACTAAATAATACCGTCCAAGACAAGGTTATGAAAGACAACTTCCATGCGTCTCTGGACTCGGGGAGTAATATTGGCGGGATATTCAGAGTTAGGCCAGTAGCAGTTGATCGCCTATAGCAAACTAGGCAACTCTTTCTTTGGGGGAAATCCCGTCAGTGTTCCATACGTTGACCAAGAGATAGCGCCTCAGACTCACTTGCGTACAGTTTTGCTTCGTCACCTCATGCAAGGCCATGTGACGGAGCATCTGAGTTTGGGCATTGCTGCACTTCCACTCGAACCGAATGTTGAGGCCTTTGCGGAGGGAAGAGACGGGAACTCCTTCACAAACATGCTTGGTGTTGGAAAAGCACATGTTGATGGACTTGGTCTGGTATGACTACCGAGGGATCAGTTGGAAAGGACCAGAAACATCACCATACACACACACATACTGTAATAGAGCCAACTCGAAGCAAGGATACCAGAGAGAGTTGTGTCCAGTCGGAAAGATCTTTGGCAGCTTGGTGACGAGGCTCAATGAGGCGGTAAGCAAGAGTGATAGGACGAAACGATGACCAAGGTTAACTAGACAGTCGGAGATACAGCTCAGGTCAAACAGCTGACGAGCAAGATCCTCTGCCAGTGAGTTCAAAAGAAGTGAGTCAAGATGGACAGACCATGGAGAGAAGGGAGGAGGGAGGGGAGGAGCATAGTACCGTCTTTCCTTTGGTGAATTACTCATTCCCCAACGATCTTGAGGGGCTGGTGGAGCGGTGAGAGGAGAACAAAGGGCTCGGTCACGCCGGATGTTTGAAATGCCAACTGTTCATGACGTGGTCATCTTTCGTTGAATACTTGCATTAGCTGCTTCAATATCGCCGCAAAGTTGTCCACACCGCTTTCGTCTCTCTTGTCGTGCTTACGCCGGATACTGTTGCAGAGCCATTTTCCTTTCTTGACTTCTATCATGTCTCCGCAGCGTCATGTCATGCGGACTGTCGCATGAGCCAGCTGTTCATGATGTTGCCACCCTTCATTGAGTGCTTGCATTAGCGGCATCGTTGGCGTGACATGGTCAACGGCGGTGAGGAAGCCCGGAAGCCTATTATGTGCCCGTATTCACTCGATGCCAAGGTATGGCCAGCCTGTCCATCTGCGGAATGTGTGTGACAAAGCACACCTGCATGATGATGGGAGCCCACGTGTCCATAATAACGACAGTGCATTTGAGGCTCATGACGACTAGGCCATCATCCACCATGTCATAGAGATTCCCACCATCCTTCAAGCTCTCGTTTACCTCAGTATCTTACCCACCAGAGAGAACTCTGCTCCTACACCGTCAACTCAATAACCAACCACATCAAGATGCTTCAACATTAGACCTGGGTCCTGGCGCCTCAGTTCGAGCGTCGCCATGATTCCGTGGGGCCACGTCTTTATATTTCATGGCGACGGTCGCATCTTCCAGAAACCAGCCACTCAACATACTTTTCCTCGATTCTCAATCTCCTACGTTCGAAACCGCAGTTTCCGAGCCTCTCTCCGCCTAAAATATCGACTGCCACTTCATTCCACACACAATCCGCCTGAACAGCGATGCCTTCACCAACAAGGTCCAAGTCGAGAAACCTACGGCCCTCGTCCGCCGCTCCCTTTGCGCCGCGATTATCCATACAACCCCGAAGCCTCTTATTGGGCGATATGTCTTTACGCTTGACGACTTTATACTGCGTATACGAGTACCTATACAATAAACACGCCCCTTTTCATCAGCAGATGCACTCACGCATTTATCAATGGCAATATCTTCAGCAAATGCCCTGGGAAGCTTCAATAGAAGACTAGATTCTCTCAACTCGCCTCGACCCAGCAATACACGCTCTTCATTCAAGCACCAATCGTTAGCATCAAGGACAGATTAAGTCCAACAGGCCAACTACAGTGGTAAATTCAACCGAGTCAACCATGTGAAGCCTAGAAACATGCAAGAGTACCAATACCAATCCACTTCCCGTTCCAACAAGCCCTAGCCCGGACATACGGAAGAGCACAACAGCGCTCGCCTATCTCCTTTATCCATCATCAACCGCCCCCTTTGACACCTCCTCCGGCAGCGGTGGCCAACGAGTTCAGTTACAGTCTTGTTCGGTTGCAATCTTTTCGTCTAGCTGCTCCACGCTCGAGACCTTATGAGATCGCCATGCGGTCGGAGCCGAGTTTACAATCATGGATCTTGACGATGATGGGTCATCGGCTATTCTACCGCTACCTACCTACCTACACAAACCCGCCATTGCCAGTCATTGGGGAGGGGAGGGCCATGAACAAGAGAACATAAAAACATAACGACCACGATCACGACAATGAAAACGCGAATCAACAACGGAAACACCGAGACAATAATAACACCAGAACAATGACGATAACACCGAAAGTTCTCATCATTCAATTAACAGTGATGTTGGCATCGGGACCATCCGAGGAGGACCTTTGGTGGAGGGGAGAGAATGTTATCGGCAAAAGTGACTATCGTGGAGGAGGAGGGTATATATCAAGGCATAAAATGCCTTGAGCTCGAGTGGCTGGACGCGGGAGATGCTTCAGTATACAAGATATCCTGGATCAATTCATGCCAGCGCACAGAAGGATCAAATGCGCGTCTCAAGCGAAACCCTGAGCCGAGGCATCAGACGCTTGCCCATGGCCAGCGAGAGAAGAGAAGCAAGTGTCTGTGGAGTTGAAGAAAACGCAGGGTAGGCGGAAGCATAAAATGCCTCTACCCTGTCTCTGGCATAAAGTGCCTTAAAGCATAAAGTGCTTTCACACTCTGGCATAAAGTGCCTTAAAGCATAAAGTGCTTTCACACTCTGGCATAAAGTGCCTTAAAGCATAAAGTGCTTTCACACTCTGGCATAAAGTGCCTCGAAGCATGAAGTGCTTCCAGCTCATTACACGATTCCAGGTCCGGCGTCGAGCGCCTCAGACAGATTGGAGAATCCGGGCCAAGTAGAAAGAAAACAAGTCGGGCGATGGGAGTGAATATGTCGTGTCAACTGATGCGCACTCTGAAGAGTCACATTGATCAAAGATGGATGCTCTCAAAAGAGTGCCGTATATCAACGAGGTCTGGTGGATTTTCAAGGCTAGAGAAGGCCAAGTACCTACAATGTTCATGAGAGCCTCTCATTCTCAGTCTGGCGGAGGCTGCGACAAAATAGGGGTTCGCCCCGGCAAGACCGGTCGCGGTCGGGGGGGGGGATCCATCTTTTCCGACTCCCGATCCTCCGGGGCCAATACTCCGCTTGGGACAATCAATCTTGTTACAGCGATGGGGTCTGCAATGCGCTGAAGGGACCTCCATCATCTGATGGCACAAGCTCAGCCCAGTGCACAGCATCAAGGTACATGTTATGCAATGCATGGCTCTCCCCAGCCTCGGCCGCAATCTCCGCAATGACCCATGCGGGTACTTATTTGGTACCGATCGACGAAGGATCATTTCCACAATTGAGGCCAAGAGTCAGCCTTTGAGGATCCCCAGTCATCCGCCAAGAGGTGTCAAAAGTTAGGGACCTAGCGGAGGACCCAGGTTCAGAGACACATGCACACCATCTCCATGGGCCATCACCCCACTGGTAAGGCGGATTGTGGTCAGTCTTGGCTTGAGCTTATTCCAACGTCGCTCCCAGGGGTTTTCGTGCTTCGCTCGAAGAGTCTGTGGTCCCCTCCGCAGTCAAATCAAACGGGTTGGCTTTCCGACTCGCCTTGCTGTGCCTTGTTATTCTCGGCAATTTGTTTGCAGCGTACTGGTCGGATGCCAAGGTTCTGGGCCCTCCCGATTTTGTGCCGTAATAACCGTTGCCGTTGCCGTTGCCGTTGACGCGGACAGAGCTGAAACCTCGCGTTGATATTATTCTTGCTTTTTACAGGTAGAAGCCCCTGGGAAGTCCTCTCCGGCTTGGTATGCCGGACACTCGCCAAGCCATGGTGGATCTACATCATTCAACAGCCCTGGTCCATAGCGGGAGAGCTGCTGAAGAAGCCGTCACTCATATCGCCCGCCATGTAGAGCTGCAGCAAGTGTAAAATACGTTTCTGAGGGACCCGAGGGGCCATCATCAATGGAGGACCGGGAAGATTCAGCGAAGGGTAGGACTTTGACCGGGGGGATAAGATGGGAGCGGATTCATACGTAGTGGCCCAGAGAGTAGCTGGGTAACGCCCATGGTAAATATTTGCTCAATCAAACTGTCCTTCTACTTTGATACTGGTTACGGCCAAGTTCTTGCCATGTCTTTCACCCACGCCACAGCCAGAGACGCCCAGCCACACCCCCAGGAAAAGCAATATCAATACAAGCTCCCTACCGGTGGTAAACAACAACAAGCCTTGGCCTCTGGCCTTGTCATCTTATTCCATCATCGGAGCACTCTTCTTGTGTGGTCACTGCCGTAGCGACCGTCTCACCCTATCTGTATCTCACCATCACGACTTGCTCTCCTTCCCGGCTCGTCGTGCCTCTTGTCCTCGCCGACCTTCTCGACAGCCTGTGCGCCTGTTGTTCCCTCTGGCCTTCACGACAGCCTTGCATTCCTGGTGCCATCGTCTTGGCCCATGATGCCCAAAAAACCCGAACCCGTCTCCTGCGAACGAGGATGTCAAGGTACTTTCCATCGAAAGTACATAAACCAACACTACAAGCTGCAGCACGAAACATGTGGTGGGTGCAACAAAGTGTTCGCTGGTGAGGAGATCACCCGGCATCAGATCGTTTGCCGAGCACCTGTTACCTTCACCTGTGACAAGTGTGACAAGGCTTTTCCACGCAAAGAGTTGCTTCGAAAGCACAAGAGAAACGTACATCGTCTTTGTGCCTGTGGCGAGCCGCTGAAGAGGGCTCACGAGAGAATTTGCGAGTTGGCCAGATCATCTGGAAACTCGCTCAACGTCAGCCGCCCGACAGCTTCACCGACAGCTTCACCGACAGACACTCAAGCATACACACACCAGGCGGCGGCGAAGCTGGAAGAATCCCGACAACTCATCGATGAGCTGCTGTCGAAGGGATCAGCCGGCCTCCGCGAAGGCCACGACGCCAAGAAGTTCGGTTTGATCCTCCGCGACGCAGATATTGGGACTCCCCTAACCGCCGTAGAGTACCTGGCAAAGGTGGACACCATGAACGGCCCAACGACTCAATATGTCCTTTGCTCCATGGACGAAGCCGAGCTTGTCCTGAGGCATGGACCCTGCAAGCTCCCTATACTGGTTCCCGCCGCGATGAATACAAACCCAAACCCAAGATTCGTCGGGCTTCCTTGGTATCTCAGCTACCTTGAGTCCCAACCTGCTATCGACGTTCATGACTTTGGGGCCATGTATTCCGAGCAAGGTCATCAACCGCAGCAGTGGCCATCCCAAGATGCTACCCGGCGTTTTCGTGAGCCAGAGCCAGGTGATTGTGCTATCAATCTTCTGAACTTGGCTGGTGTAAAGAAGAACCCTGTTCCGGAATGCCTGGTCAATATACCCGATTATCACATAATCACCGATGTTAGTCGATCTGGCAATGGAAAGAGGATGAAGCTCGGTGACCAGCCCCCGAAGAGTGGGAAGAGAAGCAAGGGCAAGGCTGAGGGTGCCATCCCAATCGACCTTACCGCTTCAACACATTTCCAGCTCTTGGCTACTCGAGGTGCTATGCATCTTCCACATGTTGATCTACATCACGTTATCACGACTGCCTTTTGTGAAGATGGTGAGAAGCTCTGGGTGACGTGGCCAGGTCTTCATTTGGAAGACCTTAAGAAGTGGCTGGATACAGGTGTCTACCCGGCCAACGGCATTGCCCTGTACCTTGAGCAGGGCAGTACCATGGTACAACCAGGAACCACGCTTCATGCTCCGCTGTCCCTGACCAATGTCTTGATGACGGGGACTATGCATTGGCACCCGAAGTCAATGGTCAGAGTCATGGAAGCATCAAGGTTTGAACTGGAGAACCCACACGTCACAAATGAGGAAATGTCGGGTGAGTTCAGGGATAGGGTTCAAGCCATCCTGGCCGCCTCGGAGGCAAACTCCGGTCCTTGGACATGTCTCTCGAAAGATGAACTGGCCAAGTGTAAACAAGAATTGACGGTAAGTTGAGCTGCCGAGTCTTTGAGTGGTCCTTACTAACTAATTATTCTCGTCAGTACTTCCACGGAGGTTGTCCATGCACGATATCGTGTCAAAACTGTCGTTGCAAGAAACGCGGTGGCTGCGACAACCAGTGTCACCACGGTGAAGGATGTCCTGGGGGATAGAAGCTGAGTTGAGTATGTACTCGACTTGTGAAGGGCGAAGAGTGCAAGAGAGTATTATTCAGTTGGCTACACTTCTAATCTCCTGTTTTTGGTTCTTCAGATACCCTTGATGATTGTCGTTTGGATATTCTCATACATTTGGATGGCCCTTGCATAGTTCATTTCTCGTTTAACCAAATGATGAAAATGATGAAAATGAACGCTGATCGAGGGTTCTCGTGTCTTTGATACCTGCCATGACCCTGAAACCCACTTGATGTGAAGTCTTTCGCCAGAACCAATCATATAAGCAAAGATATTGCCCGTCCACGGATTCCCGGTCATCTTCTGTGTATTTGGCACCCCGTATCTGTTAGCTCGGCTCTTGGGCCTTTTTTCCCTCCAACCTTGCGTCAGCACAATCAGGGGGTGGTATCGAGGTAGCATCACTTGAGCATTACGGCGACTTTCTCTCTAGATCACAAAGTTGACAAGTCAGGGATCCCACACGGTGGAGATCTGTTTTCAGTTACCAATATTCAGAATCACAGGGGTCGCCAAAAAGAGGGACCTTGATCTCCTCCAATACCGAGCCATCTATCAAGCTTCTTTGAGATGCACACAGGCCTTCAGCAATTCTTATGAAGCACTGGCTATGGATCATTCAAAGTAATGGCCATCACCAGGATTTTGGGACTCGAAAATCCCATTGAGCGATAGCCTGACTCTCGGCAAACCCACGTCTGATGCGTTATATCACTGGTTGGGGCTTTGGGTGAGAACTGGCGGCGCATGCGTTGGGCGAACAAGTACGATCTTCGGGCTCAGTTAACCCATCAAGGGCTGGGCTGCAACTATGATAAAGAACAGATCTCAAGCACAATATAACATCATGAAGGGCGAAACAAGTACGTTTCCAGGTCGCCATGGCAGTCCCCTTCACCATCCTCGCGAACCCGTTGGATGCCGACAATGAGGAACATTTTATACAAGTGAGAAAGCTTCCTTGGTCAGAAAAGCCTGGAATACAAATAAGAGCCGAGTTGCTGTCGAACATCAAAGGGGACGACGCAATTAGGTGGGCGTAGGCTCCTGTTCAAGGTTATTTGTCGTGATAACTAGTATCAGTGATCCTGGTAGGCGGATGAATTGTGTATGGGGCGAACGTGATGATGGAACTTGGTAACAGAGACGACTGGGAGCAAGGTGAGAGTGTAGCCGCGGCTTTGGCTCAGTAGATTTGGGGACTTGATGACGAGGAGGACACTATCAAGCCGTCAGGCGAAAAGAGGCTGCCACAGCTTGATTGAAGAGACGTGTCAAACTGGGGAGAAGAGTCCAGAGTGTTTGATAGGCAAAGATGACAAGGATGAATGAACATGGCATAGAATTGTATATAGGCCCCCAAATCAGTCTTATAAATCACCATGTTCGAGAGTAAAGAAGTGCAATGAAACTGCTAATCAAACTTCAGTCATGTTCCAGCATTCATTGACTTATAAGGATGAAGGTCGCTTTTCGACTCAGAGTCCCGAGTCTCAACCACAGCCTGTGCACTGTTGCTGTTCAAGTACAATAAAGAGCTTGGGTGGACAGCTACGCCCCAAAAGAGCAGATGAACGGTCCGTAAACGTCAAGGGTATAAGAAAACGCGTCTCTGAATCTCATTCTTATCAAACACCGGTCTATCAAACCCCCCAACAATCATCACCACCATGCGATCCCGCGTGAGCTACTCTCCACGCCCTTGAGACTAAGCCTTCATCCCGCCGCCTTTCATTGGTTTGTATTACTTCTTTTCGCGGCCATTTCCTACTAGGCTCGCTAGTTGATCTAGTATCTAGGAGCAGATGGCCCTCTTGTTCAAGCAAGTTCGGCTTTGTTCTACCTTGTCCTGATCCGGTATTCCTCCCCCATATTTCGCCTCGCCGCCGCCACCCTTCATCCATCCAAGTGAGTTCGGCCGCTCCAGCCCCTACTAATAGTACTCGGTCGGTTGATGTGGCTAATCAACTAAGTTGTGTCAACAAGAATCGTAATCCCGCAGCGACTCTCCCAATCAACAAAGATATCCAGCCGTCACTCTCGGCGCCTTGAGGACATGATTCCAACGTCCCCCATGAGGAGGCTCATACCATATCCCTCTCAAGATGTTATCCTCGCTACTCCAGACGAACTATTATATCTTGGCTGGCATGGGTGTCAGGCGGTTGGACGTTCATGGCGGTGTGGCATCAGGTTCGGATCGTCGCGGAGCGTTGCAGAGAGACTCAAATATAATATGTTGAAGGAATCAGACTCAAAATTGTCGACTACGGTTCCTCCGTCGCCTGGAGCCGCCATCAGTGACTCCCTGTCGATCGACGCGTGCTCGCCTGGGCTCCTCCCAAGTTGGCTCCATACTGTTAGCCAATTAAAGATTAAACGCGACTCTGGAAGTGAAAACAATTGTAAAACTACATGTTTGAATAGACTCATAACATACGGCGAGCAGACTTGAGCCACCATCGCTACATATGCCGACTTTGATCCTGATCGGAGTTCCCCTTGACCTCTCACTGACGGGAGCAGCCTCTCCGGTTCATGCGGCACACAGGTGACGATCACAAGCAGAATACATAGGTTGTCCCGATTCATCCTTTCCGCCGCACTTTCCAACTCGTTGCCATCAATGGTTGAGTAAGACGAAAGATATGTCGAGGTGCGGATGATGAAAATGATGAAAATGGCCATTTCAAGTGCTCATATTCACGTAGCCTCTTTTTCGCAATGGTACTGACGGTTCAAGACCAACAACCTATCGGGACGTAGCTGGGTGCCCAGGGCAATCGGACAAGGCTTGGCCCTTCTCTTTGGGTTCTCCAAGCATTACAACTGCTTCCCAGCGTCGAACCACTGAAGGCCAACCGCGATACGATTTAGGTTTTCCTTCGCTTGCTTGGCCATGTATTCAGATTTCTTCTGACAGAGAGGAATGGGGACGATTCCAATGGTAAAGGGCATTGAAGCATTGTGGACTGCACTGGCGGCCGACAGGGCCGGCCAGGTCATTCGGCGTGAAAGGGACGGACTTCAGAGCTAGAGCGGGAGCTATGTCTGTTGTATTTATCAGAGAACAGCGACCTAGTGACGCCGGCCATCCAGGGGCACAGCTCTGCGTTGGTGTACTTAGACTGCAGGTACTCCTCAACCTCTCTGGCCTGCTCTACCTGCGTCTCCTGCTGCTCAATCTCCTGCTCGCACGTCTCGACGCGAATCTTGGAACTGAGGATCTGCTTGTCGACGGCCTTGAGCTCACATGTTTTGGAGCTCTGGAAGGTGAGGGCATCCGCGTCTAGCCGTCCATGACATGGGCGACGTTGGCCGGTCCGATGTGCAATGCCACGCCGCAGCCCAGAGGTGTAGCGTGGGTAGAGACGAGCGGTAGCGAGTGGAAGGCGCTCGCAGCGGTCTCGAGTCTTCCGATATGCTTCTGAAGACCATGGGCTCTCGGAAAGCTTGCCCATCTCGGTCTTCTCATCCTGCAGGAGTTTCAGGTTGCCCTCTTCTACTGGTCCTAGCATATTGAGGGAAACGTCTTGGAATTTGTCCTCGATGCCCGGGATACCCTGATCCATGCCTGGCGTCATGAGGTAATACGAGAGGCGGTAGGCTGGTGCTTTGCGGCTGTCTTCTCGGGCCTCGACCGCCGCCCGGGCTTCCCTCAGCGTGTTCTTCTTTAGCTCGATCCCAATCTGATATACGATCGACTCGTGCTTTACTAGCAGAGCGGCCATAGTCTCACCGTCGAATTTCTCGTTGGCCGTCAGCAGTGCGTTGCCGAAGCTCTTAGCCTCGACTGCCATGTCTATGGCCCGCCCAAGGAGGTACTGGAACCGGCAGGTCGGCATGGGCCCGTTGACAGAACTCAACACAGAGCTCAGGTTGCTGTTGTGTCTCCGCGGTATCTTCTGTCCCCAGGGACGGTACAAGTGCGAGGCCAGAACGTACATGTGGATGGCGTTTGGAATACTGTCCAGCGTGATCTGGCGAAAATAGAAGTCTCCGTACGCAATGAGGATTTTGATATACTTGATGACGATCCACTTCTTGTACGCCAGGGGCCGCGATCTTGCAACCGGGTGCGGCCGGAAGGTATTGTTGCGCCAGTCAGTGACGATCTTCACTGCATTGTCATTGTCAAAGGACTTGGACGATATTGTCTCCAGCAGGTAGTCTTCCAAGGTCATCCTCTGAATGTCCTTGAAGGACAAGAGCCTCCAGATCCGGTACAGATCCGATTTCCTGTCCGGGGCAACTGGATCGAAGACGAAGTGGCAGACGCTGAGGGCCAACCATGCGCACGTCTTCCTGCTTGGGCTCGGTTGCGGCTGGGCTCGGGAAGACAATGTCACTGCTCACGTCGTTGGTGGATGAATTAACAATGATTTGGATCCATGGCATGGTCGGTTTTGGCCATTCGGCGTTGAAGATGCTGTTTTGAGCATCGTAGGTGTAGGTGGCTTGGGTTGTGTATACGCGGTCCCTATTCATGCGGCTTCCGAAGAACTGCGTACTTTCGCTAGCTGTGAATTGCGGATGCTGCAATGCTCTCGGGTTTATGCCAGGGGCGATATCATTCCCGACAAGAGACCCAGAGAAATGGAAGGTTCCGATCGTTTTAGAACCTCGGTAGTCGATTCTGGAGCGTTTGGGTCCGGGGGAGGGTCCCTCAAGCGGGTAGAGCACGTGGCTACGGCGATGGCGATGGATGAGTCGTCTATCAGCTGCTCCTGTTCCAAAGCGACGAACATGACCTGGTCTAGATCAATGGTTGCGTCTTTCAGTGGTTCTAAGTCCCAGGTGATGGCATCCGAGGTCTGCTGCCGGGGCGTTCAACCGCCGTTTCGACACTCTGTCCAACTCATGCGAATCTCAAGCCGATGGCCGACCTGAGTGCCCTTGACCTCACCACTCTGTACAGTCTGTGGTATGATGTAGCTGGCTGCTTAGTTGACGTCCGTCATCTTCGAATTCATCATGATTTGAGGGATAAAGATGAGCAGTCTGTTTCCCGGGACAGCCGGGATCAGGTATGACCCCATCTTGCCAGTCTTGGTGACGTAGCGGGGGGTCTCAATGGCCATCTTGGTCCACGCCGTCCGTTGCTTCGTTTTCGGACTGTTGGACCGGTTGTAGTTGTCAGAGGGGGCGTTCCAGGCGCGGTCAAACAAGTGAACTACGGCGGTTTGACCGCCTGACCTTTGCAAGTACAGGCTGACCGGTTCGAGGTTCGACACGTCTGCCAGCTTCGTCATGTAGCTCCTCATCATCGAGCTCACAGTCTCCTTTGTGAGTTCGTTCTGATCCAGCTCTGTATCCAGCTCCTTGAAGAAAGGCGACTCGTTGACTCTCAGACTCGGCTCGGTCAGGTTCTCCGGGTAGAGAAAGACCTTCCCGTTGGATGCCCATGTACTATAGTTCTTCATACACTCCCACTGCTGGGCCCTGTCCAATGTGTCAGTGGGCACGTATTCCGACTCTAAGTCTATCAGTGAAGCATCCCACCCAGCCGGCAACCGAGGCTATCTTGGCCGGGAGCAAGGTCACCGACATGCTGGGCAGAGCAGCGTCACCCTGAAGCTCTCTGTCTCCGTCTTCCTGCTCTGCCGCCACCTTTGACGCAGCGTCGGCCCCGATAAACAGGGACTTCAGAGGTGAGGCGCCTGAGCTAGAAAGGCTGCCCCTGAAGAATACAAAGCTGTGGATGCGCCGTGGATGTTGAATTTTCATGCTGGCAAAGTCCAACTTGTCAAGTGACTGGCCGCGGCTGTTCATGTTCGCAGCATCTCCTGCGCTGCGGCTGAACCTCTGGGAAGGGATCGACGCCCGACGGAGCTTGTTAAACAGAGGCCTGAGGCGGAACGATGTGAGGTCAGGAAGACGACAACCGTCGGGCACCTTTTTACGGCGCGTGCCTGAAGCCTGCCAGTCGAGTTCGCGAATGTCACCGCCGTGCAGGACGAAGCGGTACAGCTGGTTGGACTCGAGACGGATTAGAGTTTTGGGGTCTGTGGAAAGAATCTTCTTTTGCCCCTGGAATATGGTACGGATGTCGTAGGACTTATTGTTGATGTACAGTCCGGTGGGTGCCGTGCTCGACGTGAAGTAGACAACATAGTTATCCATCTGCGGAACCCGGAGATATCCTCAACGTGACCGTCCTTGTCCTTCTTGGACAAAAAGAAGAGTGGTGATAAAATCTAGATCAGCTGAGCCAACGACGGACGCCATCTACGAGGCAATGGCGTTCTAGGTGAGCTTGTAGGTGAGCTTGAGGAGAAGCTTCTCGAAGAACTTTTGGTACTTTCCGGCGCTGGGTACTCGAGTCTCGGACGAGGCATCCCCATCCCGCTTGAAGAAAATGTCGTCTAACGGGAAGATGCCATACGTGATTGCTTTGGAATACTCCCTTGCGAGACTGCCGAGCCCATAATCCCGGCCTCCTTGTCCTTGTCGGATGTGTTTCAGCTGGCCATGTCGGCAATCTTCTTCAGCTCCGCCGTTGACAAGATGCCCACGATCTGAAGTTTTGCCTTCACCCCAGAATCCGTGCTTCCGGAGACATATGTGACGCCTTGGAGCTGAGGATCACGGCTTGGCTTGATCGAGGCCGCTCCCTTTGTCTAGGTGGGCGAGACTCCTGCCTGTCCAGGGGCGCCCTTTTGTGGCTCATCCAGGATAATTCCCTTTGGCACATTGCCCGAGTACTCCAACCTGACGTCTAGGAACTACATGACTGCTTGGTCTTTTCCTCTCCGAAATATGCAACGGCCTTGGCCTTGACCATGACTTCCGTGACCCCCTGGCCTGGAGGGACTGGTCAGTGGGCGTCGTTAACGGCGAGTGTGTCGTTCCTATATGCCTCGCCTGTCACGGCAATCTTAACCTCATCAATGTCAAGGTGGGACCCATTAACATGGTCAACAGTTGTGACGTAGCTCAGTTCCTTGATGCTAAACCTGGATTCCTAGAGGTTCCTCCAAGTCTACAAGAACTGCAACGTTTCCAACGTGCTCTTCAGTGGCTCGTATTCCCCGTCTCCGTCTGCCTCCTCACTATCGGCATTCACTGGTTTGGATTTGAGAGCCATCAGAGCCATGTCAACCGCCGCGATGGGCCATCCCAGCTTCCTTCAGAGACGGACGAAGAGTTGTGCGTCCTGAACTGGACCGTGATGGGAGTGCTACTTGCTTCGACGCCAAAGAAGAGAAGCCTGCCGGTGCTGTCGATATTACCGACCGGGACATCATGTTGGTTGATGAGAAGCCCATCGCGATGGAGCTAGAACTCATTGACAGAGAGTCCGGCTTCTTGTTAGGCTTCTTTTTCTCTGAGGCAACGCTCCCGAGCTTGACCGTCGCTTCAACGTCCAATACCTAAAAGTCCTTGTGATCATTCACTATATGCAGGTACTTTCCATTATTCGACTCGAGCACAATCAGCCAACCGAGCACCTTGAGCTTATTGTCGACCGAGTCGTCAATCTCAGCATTTTATGAAGCCACTGCTCGACAAGTTGCTCGCGAGCTGACGAAGAACCGAACGTATGTTCTTGTAGCTGTCCGGAACGATACTTTCAGGGACCTCGAGCGTCTGAAGATATCGGTAGCTTGTATAGAACGCGTCGAGGATGACTTGGTCTCTCCCGGTCGGCTTACAAGGGCTGAGGTATCTCGTCTTGATAATCGAGACCAGGTCCACCCAGCTGATGCCAGTTCGCCTTAGCAGCTGCGACCGTTTCCGTTGGGGGACTTGTCATGGAGGCCGGACGACGTCTTGTAGCCAAAGGGCTCGTGGACAGGGCTGATCCCATACTGCATCGCCACCTTGCTGTGGTAGTAGCTGGGGGATTGGAATACCTCATTGGTAAGCATCAGGTACTCTTCTTCGGTGAGGCCAAGGCGCCCCGCATCGTACCCGTATGCCATTATATTGGTGTTTTCAGGTCGCCAGAGCAAATCGACTACGGTGGCTTTCTGAACACTGAAGGCTGCAAGCTCAAGCTTGTCATGGCCTTTGATATGCTACGTCATGAAGCTAGAGATTGATGATGGAAAGCCTCCATCATCTCGTTGACGAGATCGATGTAACGCACCAGCGTGGTGACGTCCTCTTCTGTGAGCTCGTAGAGAGCCGAGTCTGGCCTCTTTTGATCGAGAACCATGAGCGCAGTCCACTTTGGCCTCAGGGTCATCGGAGTCAGGCTGATATGATTCCCTCTGGGGGTATTGGAGACGAAGTAGGCGGCTGGTCCGTATATGGTACCCCATTCTTTGGAGATGGTTTCGTCGTTTCCTCCAAAGATAGTATCGAAGTTGACCTGCAACTGTTGCCGGCCTGTGAACTTCTCTATGTCCACGGGAGAGCCGACGTGGCTCTTGCAGCCGTCCATAAAGAGGCCACATCTTCTTTCCACCTGGAAGGCAGACGCCATGCTGTTACTGTACATCATGGCCATGTTGACGGCCGCAGAGTGCACCTGGCGAGCCTGCTGCGAGCTCATGTTGACGCCAATGGCAGACTTCTGGAAAAAGGCTACTGACTTCATAGCAATGTCGGTGCAATACTTCATGTTCGTGCTTAGCAGAGCCGTTACCTTGCTCCAGTCGGGTGGCAGGGCATTGACTCGTCTCATTGTGTGCCCCTCATCAACAATGGCTTCCCTTGTCACGTCGCTGACGTCCCCAAACAGTTTAGTCATCTTCTCCAGGGCCTCGAGTACCAGAGTGACGAGGACGTCCACGCCGGGGACCTTTGCCCGCATGAAGGAGGCCACTCCCTGTTTAACCTCATCGTTGGCGCTAATCACATTGTTGTTGTCCACCATGCCGACCAATACCGTGGCGGGCTCTGCGATGTACAGCTTATGGGACAGCCCCCGGGCAACCTCAAGGCCCTCGGTGTCGTCTAAGAGCGATTCGACAATGATACAAGGATTGCGATATGCCGAGGCAAGATCTGCCACTGATGAAACATTGTCGTCCTTGTCTGCAATTTTGATAAGAGATGCACGATTATCGGAGATTTCTGCCACGCTGTTGGCTAGCTCGATCCGATCCAGGTCTTGTCCAGCCGGCACGACGTCGCTGGCCGCCGTGTTAATGGCATCCAAGGCAGATTCCCCGGAAACAACCAGGGACCTTGAGCGGGGCGTTTCTGCCAGCTCCTCGTCGATGCCCAAGGGGGATAATGGCGGAGAGCCGCTTGTTGACTCCAGTGACGGCCTCTAATGCCATGATGGGAGTGGCAATATAGGTGCCAATCAATTGCGTGCGGAAATAATAGCTCAATAAACGACAGACCGAGAGAATTGAAGAGTCTTGCTTGAAAACCAAGGGGATGTGCTGTCCACGATGGACTGATTGACAGTAGTCAAGTAGATTTGAGAGTATGTAGATGAGCATGGAGACAGCCGCCGGTCAGTGACGCCGGCTGTTAATCTCTATCTTGGCTCTCCCTATCTTCCCCGGACGCTATCGAGTCGTGCAGCGGCCTCGTTGGTTTACGCAGATAACTCGTTACACCCACCCCCCTCCCCAGAGCCGGTGTGGGTGGGTTGTTCATCGCCTCCGTGACATTCCGAACTCAAACAGCTCCAAGCTTACTTTCTCTCGTGGTAGGCATCTGCTGGAGCTTATTACGTGCCACCACCAACACGAGCCCACCATGGCTTCATGGCAACCGAAAGTGATCAGTTGGTCAGACAGTGGATGCCGCCTTTTCAGTCCGACTGTACGGCAAACCCAAGCCCTTCCGGCCTCCAGCTCGTGTCGTGTGCCCCTCTCAACCTCCAGAACGTGCCCGCAGCCGGGAGTTGGGCATCCGAAGTGAGGTGGGTAGACTTGTACTCTGAGGGATGCCCCAGGCCTCCTGTACCAGGACCAAGGCCGCGCCTGGATATATCAGCGAAACGAAAGCGCTGGACAGTCGGCTGAAGACCTCCGAGGCGGAAATCTACGGTTTGCAGCGCCTGGCCCCCTGGGGACGCAGCCGAAGATCCATGGACCGAGCCAGACCCTTTTCTTCCAAGATCACGACAACAATGGCGAGCTGCAGATTGTACAAAGAGACGGAAATGGGAGGATGACGGAGTTTCTACGAGCGTAAAGACGGATCCGACTGGTTAGATTTCCAGCCCTTCCAAACGGTCCCAAATATCAACGATAGCTTGGACAACTTCATGTCGGCTGACCTCACCGGCAATGGCCTGTCTGACCTGTTCCGGACCGTTGAGCTCACCCAGAACATCGTCTAGTTCCCTTCACTTGGCAAGAAGGGCTTCGGGCCGCCCCAGAGCACACGGGGCGAGAATGCCAGCCCCATCTGAAGACAAAACGACCCTCGCGTCGAGGCTGCTACGTGATTAGCCGACATGACAGGCGACGGACTGGCAGATGTGGTCATGATATCCAATGGTGCTATCTCCTACTTGCCAAACATGGGCTACGGGCGGTTTGTCAAGGAAATCCTAATGAAGGATGCTCCTATGTTTGACTGACAAGGCCTCTCCAACCGCTCCCGACTGCATCTAGTCGGTGTATATGGGTCTGGAACGGCGGAAATGGTTGGAGTCCTGGCGCTTGGCTTGCAGCATTTCCAAACACCGACTACCGCAGCTCCGTCTTTGCGTCGGACATCGTTGGAAATGGGTGCACATGCCTTTGCGTCGCGGACTCGGCCTTGGGGGTCACAAGGATGAAGTTTGTCGACCTTGCAAGCGGAAACAAGCTATACCTACTAAATGGGTATAGTAACGGATTTGAATCTGTCACCTCCATGACTTATCAGTCGGCGTTCAAGTACTACCTCGATGACGAGAGATCAGGCCAGCCATGGAGGAATGAGCTCCCATTCTCGGTCCTGTTCACTGCGTGAAGCAACTGGGCGTTGTCGACGAGATCGCACAGACAAAGACAACAAAGACCTATGCATACCGCGATAGCTATTCTATTTCGACGCCAGAGAGAGAGTTTCGAGGCTTCGGCATGGCTGATATCTGGATTGATGTGGACTTGTCGTATGGCCATGGGAAAATGTTCATAAACCCCCAAGTTCACCAAAAGTTCTGGTTCTTCACAGGCCCCGCGGATTTCGACAACAGGTTCAAGGCCAGCTCGCCCAGCGAGCTTTCATTGCCGCAGCATCTGCTGCCAGAATTGGACAGCGAGCAGAATCATGAACTCTATCGCGCTCTCAAGGGACTGGAGTCCCAGCAGGGAATCTACATGGAAGGACTCAAGCCATCATCGACACCGATCACGGCAACAGAGCAGGCATATGAGATGCTCCTGATCGCCGCGGCAAGGGAAGGGCGTAGTGGCGTTTCGCGAGTGATTCCAAGAGAGGCACTTACACACCTATGCCGCAAACTCCCCCATCAAATACAAAGATCAAGCATACTCTAGTGGTACCAAGAAGGCTGTCATCTGTTCGTCGGCCGACGTCCATTATTCTCCCTCGCAGTAGATATCAAAGAGGTTTAGCCATCAAGAAGTTGTTTTCGAGAGCACTATTTGTACAAGTCTCATGGTTGCCAGGACTTAAGAACAGAGCAGGAGCATGAATGTGAGCACGAGCAGTCGCACATTGACAACAACCACAAGTGTTTCACCGTTCCTTATCATCTCCACCGGCATACCATCTCAACGCAACGTCATTCTGTTCCTATCAGCCCTCTCGGGCGATCAATCCATGATCTTAGAGAGGTTATTAACCTTTGTGATCTGGGAAGCTTTCAGTCTTTGACTTGAACTTTCTCAGCCCGTCCCAAGTTTTCTTACGTCAACCAGATTCAGAAGTGCTCATGGCCTCCTTCCTACACGTCTCTAGGCTTGGGTGTAGCGGTAGCTTGTAGCAAACCGGTATGTTCTCTCTCCAGTTGCTGGCTTGCCTCCCAAGACGCAGGCCATGACTCATAGGTCTTCTCTGCAGTGGGCTGACCACGTGGCATTCAGCGATGCTAAGTTCCGGCCTCAGCATTGGCTCCTTTTGTCAGGCGACGCTTAATCGAAGCACGGTCTGACGGCAACTCAGCTAAGAGCCTCGACGTCCGTCACCGAAGGCAGACACGAAGTAGTCGGACAAAGAGGACTCCAGATCTCATTCATATAATAAGTCATCCTTAAACCAAGCCACATAAGTAGATCTTCCTGCTCTGTTGATGTCGCATCTGCATCTGAAGCGAAGTGAATCGGAGGGCGGGATGTAAGGCGTAAGCAATGTTGTTCATTGTCGTGTTGTAGGGTAAGGTGCCCGAGAGGAAAATAGGCAATTTTGATCACTGTATCTATTGATCAAATCGCACAGCATTTGATTATCATCTATATCAGTTTCTGAACTGTCTCCATAATAAGCTCTTTGATGGTCAGTTGTTGCCAACTCTGAAGATCTAATCTCGAGTTTCGACCGACGAGTGAGGAAACTAAGTAAATACTCCCAACACGCAAAGCATCGTGCATGCCTTGCCGAGTATTAATCGAGTGCTCTGTCTCCCTTGCCATTGCTTGCAACAAGCCTCACAACGTCTACTTCATACTTCCTTTCATCAAGAAATGCATTAAAGTTGCCACCATTTACTACCATTCATGCTTCAAGTACCTAAACTTGAATGTGACGAGCGTCCTGATCCAATTCAGCCGATCTCATCACAGTGCGTATTCCGGGGCGTTGGGCAGAATGTCTTGGTAACCAAGGCTCTGCTGGAGATAGAGCCAAGTTGTCAACCCTCATAAACCACCGAATTGTTGGTCCCGAGCCTTCTTATTTTGTGAATCAGACCCTTGAAATATGCCATGCTTTGACCGTCCATATTCGCATCTCCATCATCACTGGTCTTTCAGCCTTTCCCTCCTTCATTCTCGGCACCAAATGTGAGCGTTTCTGCTGACGATGGAGGCGTGTCATGCAGGCGAGTTGCCATGGCGCCCAATTCCGGACTCGACTCCCTCTCTGTCTCTTTGCCAACGACATTGACCTGCAACCGCATCGTCGACATAGCCGTTGAGTCGTCTTTGCGAACGTTTTGATATTTGGGTCGAAGAGCCTATCACAAGAGACGATGCAAGAATAGCAGTGCCAGAGATGGGTAATACGAATCCACATTTCGAGGTTGATTTATATCTCTCGACCCTCGTTCATCCGCGCCGTCTCCTTAATCATCGATACCACCAGCGACAGTGCCCTTATCGGTCAATTCATCGATTGGTCTGTGTCCCACGCCGACTTTCATGCGTCGCCGGTTCGAACACTGTCACCCTACCTCAATTCTCTTTATTCTTTCAGTTATTACATCATGCGGAGTTACGATTTGATCTGACCCCCATCCCCTTCGATCAAGAGCATCCCGACTTCCATGAGAAATCACCTGCCAGTCCTATCGCAGAGTCCAACAGGCTGATATCTTACCCTTGGTAGGTTACATCTGGTGTGGCCAAAGGAGCGCAGGCTCGTCATTTGTTTGTTGGAGATGCTTGTCAAAAGATGCGAGGACGAGGCATTAGGTTGATCTACAATTGTCTTGATTTGGGCCAGCCAAGACGCGCGCATCTTTCGCGTCCAACTCTTGCTATCAACGTGTTGCTCGACGAACCCTACATTCCGGGGTCCTCCTATTAACATCATCGTCACTCCAACATATCATGACAAACCGGATCTTCTCCTCAACCCTTCCTCTGACGCCTTGAGTAATGTCTCAGACGTTCCATGCAAGACTCACTGTGCCCGAACTCCGTTGGGCAGCTCAGGATCCTCTCGGATGTCGATACTGGACATCTTCGTCTCAGTCGACACCTAACTTGCCGGGTTGACTCCTGAATATGTGAATAGCACTAAGGGCACTGTCTAACCCTGAGACGTTACTCCTTACAGACATTTTCCCTGTTGTTTGTAGTATCTTGAACTCCTACCATGCTTTCTGGGGCCGCCCCAAGACCCGTGGATTCTTCCATGACTGTGTCGAGTCCGTTCATGCGCATATACCCACCACCCAAGTAGTTTGTTCCGCCCAGATCTTCCAGGGTACCTGTTCTTTCCCTTGGTGATCTCGCGCCAGCCTGATGAGTCCCGGGGTTAAGAATGCTCAACGGCCTTGCATGGCATCTCACATCTTGCACCAGAAAGAAGGGATCTGAGTGACTTAAGATATATATCGAGAGGATTTTAACGTCAAACGAACGGCCTCTTAATCGGACTCCCAGATTCCAACACATTTAAACACAATCTTATTTGACATGGACGGTCGTTTGCGGCTGAGCAAATGGTGGGATCCATGGGAACTTGACGGTTGCCGGGGACGTGGGCGCCGTAGTTATAGCGCGATTCACTAAAGTTTAGTGGACGAGACCCAATTCAATAGGTACCTACTCACGCCTGCACTGTCCACACGCGCAGTTGGGGCGGCCGCGACATGGAAGTCTGCCTGAGTTCCTCATGGTGACTAGGTACCTGCCGCATGCCATTCGTCTGCGCCGTAACTAGTTGAGGCATACGCTCTACATTTATATGACAACCGATGGAAACTATTTAATAATGTTTTCGGTTCGCCGTCAAACACAGCAGATTTTACAGGGAGTTTACAGGGGGCGTATAGTTATAAATTAGACTTATTACCTAAGGTTAAGCTCTATTTAATCTTTTATATCTTATTACTTAAATTAATATAAGATATTATCTAAGTAAAAATAAATAATAAGCCTAATATAGAAATTAATAGACTAAAAGAATATATAATAAAAGTTATCTTTAATATAAATAAGATTAATAATAAGATAATATATTTTATTAAATAAAAGGATTACCTTAACTTAAAAAATACCTAGGAATTCCTAGAATACCTTATTAATATATAATACCTTTTAAAAAACTTCTATTAATAATACTAAATAAAAATAAAATAGACTTAAGAATAGCACCTTAATTAATAACCTTATAATCCTCTAGTAATTAAACCTTAAATAAAATATAAGCCTTAGAATTATAATAAGCTTCTTTATTGCGATATTTTACCTTATTTAATTTATTTAAATCCTTATAATTATAATAAATTATCTTAATAGCCTTCTTATAAAGATATTTCTCTTAATAATAAAGCTATTATAAATAAAATAAGGCCTCTAAAAGGTCTATCTTAGCTTTCTCTTTTTATTCTTTAAGGTAATCTTTCTCCTAGGAAATATAAGTTATTAAAATATATTAATATATACCTACCCCTAAGGAAAATATTAACCTATAAGTCTATAAAGAAATACTATTAAAATTATAATTTATATATTTTTTCTTAATATAAAAGTTACAATATTATTTTCTTTTAGCTATTATATATAGATAATAGTTAATATAAAAATATATAAAATACCGAGGTATCTTAAAATTAAATTTATTAATTAAATAAGAAAGGTTATTATAGTATATAATAATAAGTTTTAAATAAAAAGATAATTTTTTAATATAACTTAATATTATATTAATAAAAGGAATAATTATAAGTCTAAGTTATTTATAGCGATATTTAGTCTTTAAAGTTAGCCTTAAGGATAAAATTAATAAAGAGGGAGCCTTATATTATAGCTATAATATAATTAGAGGCGATAATATTAGGTAAGAAATTAACCTTACTTTATTAGCTAATTATAAGGGAGGAAGATATATAAATTAAATAAAGTTAATTTAATTTCTCTTAATTATATAAATTAAATATTATTAATTTAACTTAATTTAATAATATTTAACTTAAAAGACTAAATAATATATAAGATATGCTTATTATACTTTTATATATATTAGCTATCTTAGCTATTAATATAACTTAGTCATATTTAATACCTTTAAGTATATTACTAAATATAATTTATATTACCCTTTAAGGTTATATAATATTCTCTTCTATTAATATAAACCTAATATAACTAGTTTATCCCTTAGGAATATCCTCTTGTTATAAATATTATAATTAGCTCTAATAGGCTATTAACTTAGCTTATATTACTCCTTATAGCTATAATAAAGGTATAATTCTTAAGCCTTAGGCTTATAAGGGTTAAGAGCTTATATAGCTCTAATAATTAATAATATTATATAAAGCGCCTAAGTGCCTTAAATACTTTTAAGTACTTTAAAACTATAAGAAATACCTTAATAGCTAAGATAGCTAATTTAATATAATAAGTATTATTATTAGGACTAATAACTATTACTATATAAACTAATAACCTATATAGCGGTATTAAAAGATAATTAATAAGCCCTACTTTTCGCCTATAATAATATTTTTCTAGCTTACTTTACTTAGCCTATCTCCTATAAAATAAGTATAAGCCTTAACTTTAACTTTTTAATATTATAGCTTATACCTTTATTATCCTTATAATAAGTAAGTTCTTACTTAATTATACTCTTAATAATAAAAAACTTAATAATATTACTAATTCTATATAATTCTCTTTTATTCCTAATAATAAATTCTTTTCTTTTTTTAAAAAAACTAAAGAAAATATACCTAATAACCTTTAGATCCTTAATTTATATTCTCTATTATTATTCTTATTATTTAAGGACCTATTTATATTCTTATAGGATTTCTTTCGTGAAAATAAAGGCATAATTACTAAGAGAAAATATAGGCCTAAATAAATAATTAATAATATACTTATATATATATATATTATACTTATTTATAATTATGGTAAACTTTATATGGCCCAAGGAGCTAATATTTAATATACTTTAATTAAAAAGATTAATTATTAATTTATAATTATAGCTAAAACCTTATAAAAAATAAATAATATTTAGTCTTATAAAGTTTAATATTATTAATATAATTACTTTCCCTCCCTTTATCCCTCTACTTATATTATATATTACTAAAAGACTATTACTTAGCGAGACCTCTATAAATCCCTTATAAAAGTATAAACTCTTCTTCCTTATAAGGTTAATAATATCCTAAGAGGGTTATTATCTTTACCTTTATATTTTATATAAATAGATATATATAATAATTATTAATTATTATAGAAAAAAGCCCTAGGTAGCTTAATAGCTATATAGGCATAGATTAAGTACCTAATATATTATAACCTTAATTTCTAGGTTTATTATAATATATATTATAAGATAGATATAATCTTTTAGATTTATCCTTAATATAAAAAGATATAAAAGATATTTCCTAAGGTCTTAGGTATAGATAATATATATAAGAGTAATTACTTTAATATATATCTATTCTAGGCTATTAGGGTTATAAATTAGCTATTAGTTATAAATTTCAGCTTTAGCTTTATTAATAATAAGTATAAAAAGGGCTTCTTTTAGCTCTATAAGTAACTTAAAGATCTCTACCTATCCCTTTATATTTAATTACTAGAAGTTATTATTATAAATAAGGAAATTACTCTGAAGAAACCCTAACCCTAACTCTCGCCGGCGCCCTGATTGGCTGAGATGGCTAGCCCACTAGCCACATGCGCCACATCTTGCAATGAGCGGACTCACGGTACCATTATCGCGTTTCGGTTAGAATGCCAACACGAGAACAAGAAAACGCCCGAGAAGAACAAATAAAGAGGAGAAGAATGTAGGGAAGGTAGAGAAGAGAAGAAGTAAGGCAGAATGTAGCTTCACTTGTCCAAAGGGACACGCCAAATGTTAGGCGGCACTGGAGTGTAGGGTGGGTGGTCAGTGATCAACGGCGTGGGAGGCACTCATCCATTTAGACATACGGTGTATGAACTGATCACCACGCTCGACCTGCTAGAGTGGTGAACAGGTGAGCCTCGTCTTCAGAGCCTCGTTTCTGGCCTTTTGCTTTCTGGCATTGTCGCCACTTAACACCTGATAGATCAAGGGAAGGGGGGCAGCAATGGGTCTCACCATAGGCAGCTAGGCTCTTGACTGAGAAGATTGCGTATCTTGGCATGACCAGTAGCACGTGAAGGCCAGATGCTGCCACAGTAATCAGCATCTTGCTACTGTGGCCTCAAGATCAGATGGGTTGACTCCGACGTTATTTAGCCAGCCGATATGAGTGCGGAGAATTCCATGTTGTCCGAGCCACTCATTGGCGGGCCTTCATTGTCACATACGAAGAAGGACGAGGTCAGGAAGCCGGGCCAATGACACAATATGTTGTCATGTTGAGGAAGTCTGGCGGGCGCTCCGCTGTGATAACTAAGCCACCTGGAGTAGGATCCGTGTCCCATCTAGTTGTATGAGCAACTAGGAAGTTTCATGACATCCATACAAGGAGAACTAGGGAAATAAGCATCATCAAATAAGTGCCAAAATACCCTAGCCCTATATGGAGACATTCTAAGAAGCGCTGCTGGCAAGAGATAATACTGACATGACAAGACTATAGCCTCCAATAAGCCACTAATATCGTGGCGGACCCTAGTAGATGCAACAAAAGCCCAACATGTAGTTAGTCTCTCTCTAAATGGATCTCATCTCAGTGGAGGAGTTTGTTGTGCAGGAGAGTTCCGGGCAGTTTCGCCCTTGGAGGTGAACCGTGTTGCTCTGCCACATTTGTCTCATCTGTCTCGGCTTATAGTGACGAACTAGCCCTTCACCCACGTCCAAGCCTTGCCTCCTCGATTAGTGACCCGGTTTGTTTTGGCACTGGTCCTCAAGTTTCGTCAAAGTTCCGCCTATGATGAGCAATACTCAGTCTGTGTTGACCATACTCCTGGGTGCTGCTGTCACTAGTTGATTGAAAGACTAAACGGGCACGGGTGCTGCTAAAACTCTTCGTCTACGAAGTAGTATCAGATGTATGAGACCTACAGAACAATAGAGAAAAGGAGTTCGGCCGCGTGCTGATCATCTTGGAATCCTCGCAGTATCTAGATGCCCGCATGACAGGACTGATGTAGCTGACCACGTTCTCGTGGCCTGTGACATCGCTCTCGCCATGCATCTCCAGCGTGAACGAGTAATCGGCATTGAATCCTCATTCCAATTGTGCCCATCCACCTCTTCAGCACCGGCAGTAGTCTCGAAATGGACACCAGTGTATTGATGGTTGACGCCCCAGTTGTCAGACAGAAGATGACTGTCTGAGACCCAACGGCCAAAAATACTAACATCTCCATATCCAAGATACAAGTGCTGGCCGAGGGAGTCGGTTGAATGTCCTCTGATATTGAAACGGTTGATTGCCAAACTACTTCAGACCTGAAAGATATGAAGAGAGGTAGACCCGTCTTCTCGTAATACGGATGGGGAAATGACCGTCCTTGGTGTAGAACCTGAGAGTGGATGTCTTTGCAGCCTCTGACACAGCTACTTTTGTTATGGTGAAAGGGGACTCCTGAGCTATCCAGGAAAGGGGGAACAATTAACTCTCGAGACAGGTAGCCCCTCTAAAACAACCGCTGTTCTGATAGGCTATTTACCAACCGAGTCCGAAGGAAAATACCGCACTGGCAACTTGAAGAGAGATGACTGTGTCTCGGGCGGGTTTGGCGTCGGGGTCGTCACAGTAACAACCCAAGCAAAGTGAAGTACCAAGCGAGGTCCCGAGTATGAATAGGTCACTGGAGACGGGGACACTGTCGTCAGCAGCATCGCGAAGCCAAAGTGGGCACAGAGTGTTAGCAAGCCGTTCTGAAAAGGAGCTGGGAAGTCAGTCTCGGGCGGAGATTTTGACAAGTTCGGTAACATTCATGAAACATCGGATCAGGTCGTGTTTAAGGAAGAAACTAAAACCACACCGGCATCATCTCCTGTCTATCGTTATTTCCCCACCTCAGTACTCGTAGTCCGGATTCTTCTCGGCACGCGAGTAAAAGTCGCCGCGCCAGTCGTCCTCATTCCTATTGCCTGGATGGTCGACAGCATACCCGCGCATGAAGCGATTGGACCGTAGCTCCGTGAATTTTCTTGTCAGGCTTATGTTTTTGCAGTATTCATGCTGTGGCAAAGTCGCGACGGGTTTTCTTCAACTTGACATTTCCCAGGAACCCCATTTTATGACCAAGTTCAGCCTCTGAAAAGCCTCTGATACAACATACATATGACATATTTGGCAACCAACTTGTCCTCTGGAATAGTCCTCAACGTGCGGCGTGGAGCATGCTCCCCAAGCTTTCGTTCAAGATTTCAGTGACAGGGTAGCAGACATCGCCAGCAAGTCTCTTCCTCTCAAGTCGATGTCACGGAATGAGCAACTTGTATATCGCCATTTGTCTCTGTCATTATAAACAATATGATCAGGCCCTCGCGCCGACTGGCTATTGACTGTCACAGCTATCCCACCAAGGGCCGGTTTTCAACTATAACAAAGAACACAACACCATGGCATTGTAGCATCATATCCCAATGCTCACATAGTGGCCTCTGTTTTAGTCTTTCTACTGCCTGTAATAGAAGACTCGTGTCCACAACCATGTTTGGCCGTGGCTAGGATAAAAGAGAGAACCCGTGGGGTAAGAAAGAGCGTGGCGGAGAGAGAAGAGAAAATCTGGCTCAAGCTGCCTTGTTTGTTCGTGCCTAGCCACACTACAGTACTGTAGCTGGCTTGGGATCATCTACTCACTGCTGGGGAAATGATTGATGCCTTCGAGAATCTAGGGCTTGTCGTTAAATGTCGGGCGGCTGGGTGCGTATGAGCTAGAGTCAGAGCCCTAAATTGAGAGGCTGTGTGTCGCGAATCGACTCTGTGGTCATCCGTACATGGCGGCTGTAGCGAGATTACGGTGGTGGCTGAGACACGACAAGACCAGGCCAGGCCGTCTCTTGGCCAGTTGTGGCTTAAAATGTGCACCGCAGAATAGGGGATATGCTGGGTCATGGGGTGCTACCCAGTTGTGCAGTGTCCAAAAGCGCATAGTGCTTCTTGGCAAGGATCTAGCGAGCGACTCAGCCGTCGAGCCACAGCCTAACGCGGCGCTATAGAAATGGAGTCTCCATTCATTGCATGGATGCGGCCTCAACACCAAACTTCAGCCATGCATGTATCACGGCCCTGGATTCTCGGCTTCGGCGACTCTTTGCCCCGCTCTCTCACGTGACTCTGGAAAGCCAGGTCAACATCAACATGACGGTGAAAGGCTGCGGTCTTCTGGCTCAGTTATCCCATCGAGGCCCGGGTCTCAGCTATCGATCAACAGCAAAACATCTCCACGTCAGCTCCCTGGGGTGGCCCTGCCACGGGCTTGAACAAGTCGTTAGTGGTAATCCCTGGCCCGTGATGATGGCTCGTTGGTCCCTACATTTTACGTAGCTTCATGCAACGCGTTTTACGCAACTCCGGAGATGGATTTAAGGACACGCAGTCGACGCGAGTGCACCGGCGCTACCGACGCGCAACGGGCCAGGCCAAACCCATCTTTATATCGTCAAAAGTTGCAAGGTTTGACCTTGCGGCACGCACCTTGTGAGACACTTGAGCGTGGTTCTCAAGGCTGGGCCTGGGCTGACTTGAATGGGAGGTTAACCTCACGGAAATGTGCGGAAAGCAGGCTTGACCTCGGGGCTAGGGTCATGTCCAAGTTATTGAAGAGCAGCTTGGGAGGGAGAACTCAATGCCAGGCTTCTAAAGGG
Organism: Fusarium vanettenii 77-13-4; assembly: GCF_000151355.1. Lineage (NCBI taxonomy): Eukaryota > Fungi > Ascomycota > Sordariomycetes > Hypocreales > Nectriaceae > Fusarium > Fusarium vanettenii. The sequence continues at coordinate 9,080 of NW_003315814.1, read as the reverse complement.
CCATGATCTTTCGGCAAGGTCAAATCAATCGATCGATTCACAGACGCTCAATGCGCTATTCACGATAAGAACAAGGGAACCATGAGAAGGGCTTGGCCAAATGCCCTGTCAGACGTGACGGGCTGCTTCTCCGTACAGAGAAGAATGGACGGAGAATACCCAAGTCTTGTAACTGCGTAGGCAAGATACGCCATTTGGCATTAGTTATCTGTACGAAAAATTAATTAGTTGTCCTTGGTCAAGCAATTACGTGACGGAGAATAAGCAACAACACCAGCAAAGGCGCCAAAGAATGCAACGGCCGCCGGGGAATACGGTAATTAGAAGCCAGCTAATAGCCCCCAATTTCCATTTTCTTTTCCCTTTGTAGTGTCTTGAGGAGATTCCTAGGCCTCGGTTGCAAGTGGTACGACCCTGATATATATACTTGGAAAACACGGGGTTTTGACAACGGTAAATAGGCAGGTTTAAAAGTAGTAGCAACGGATATTACGCATCTCCAAGGGCTTGTCCAATAATCCAAAGCGTGACGGTCAGCATCTTCCATGCTTTCTTCTTGTTTCACTATGCAATGAGGACTCATAAAGGATACTGGGCTTCATTAATACGGCTGAAATTGGCTATGATAGGTGGCTTCTAGTGGATAGAAGCGGCTCTTGGCCTGTCGGAAGCTGGCCCCTTTGAGTGTCCAATTTCAGTCACCTTGGATTGTCTCTATGTGGTCCTTCTTTCTTGGGCGTTTTCCTACCACATTTGGTTCGCAGTTCCTATCTCGTCATACATTGAAAGCTGGTCGCTGAATGCATTGCTCGCCCCCTCCCTATTTCGTTGTCCCGCCCCGTCTAAGGAGGCAGGCTCTACCGTAGAGTAGGATCAAGAGGTTTCGAAAAGAAATGGTAAGCATAATGGTCCCAGTCTCAAAATCGGTGGGACCCCTTCCTAACTTGCGCAGAATACTACTAACTACTTACGTTTGAGCAGTCTTTCACTGCTCGGGCCAAACTCAACAACCCAGCCTTATCAACGAAGGGGTGATGAAGCAGAGCCAGGTATACAAGGGGGAAGCGTTAGAGACGCCCCAAAGTCATGTTCGAAGTAGCTCAGTTCACTGACGTTGCCTTCCCCAGGTCGTGAACATAAGCACGCACTACGTCTTGGGACATCCTCCTGGCGGAAACTGCTTTAGAGTCTCCCTCATATCCAGTACGGCTTATGTCGGGTCATATCATTTTCGACTGATCGCGCATGAGAAGAGCCTATTTCATATCTAAGAATATATTGCTGAGTTCATATCTGGTCATGAGCACCACGTTCATGCCAGTCACAGCCCAGCCACTCCCTTCGAACCCCACCTCGCTCGTTGGGCCTAGCTGTATCTTCATATAAAAACTGGTCCTTCATCTGGCTGTCAGCGTATCGGTCGCATGCTCGTCGGGTATCTAGAAGACGTTTGAAGTATTGCTTCTTCATTGTTCGCTAAAAGATGAGGCTGTAACTTATCCTTATGTTCATAACGATAGTGTCTGGTGATTTATTGCATTTGAATTCGTGCCACTATTCGCATTCAGACCTTGCCGAGGAGGAAGTGGTGCAAGGAACGACTCTTGTTGGCGTTGTCGGTTCATGGCCTGGCTCTGTTGGGCCTTTATGGACGACCTTGGAAGTGGCAACGGAGGTTGAGCCTTGTCCAGTAACATCCCCAGAAACTGACTCGAGACTTTGACGGATTCTTTGCCTTTATCTTCTTCTCTTCTTCGCTGAGCGATTTTGAGATTAGAGTTTCAGTTCGTCATTGTCTAAAAAGGATTGTGTGAAGAGCGGGCTTGACATCCTAGCTTTGTGCGCTCAGAAGCTTTGGCGAGTTCTCAGGAGGAATATGATAGAGTAGGATAGAGTGAGCCAAGGCGGGGGGGGGATAGACGCATCAGCAGCGTGAAAGGTCTCAGAGAATTCCACCCCTTTTAAAGCCACCACCGCCACCACCAATCATCCCTACATCCGTGCTCGAGGCTTAAGAGCGTAAAGTTTTAGCCCTAAAGCCCTTCACAAATCTGACAGAGCACGAGGCGATTATGTCACTTCCAATCATTAGTCTCCTATACCAGCGAAGCCAGGTGGGAGGAAGGATTCGAAGGCTCCCGTTAGATATAGGCCATTAATAGGGAGATGCCGGCTAAGCTAATGTCACATAGCATCGGGTTACTCTATAGAGAATATCCAGGATATTTTGGCCCAGTAGGCTGCGTCGTGTGAACCACCTTGAAGGGTGCGTGCGGTCGCGAGTAGATAGGAAGCTCTGGCTTCCCCGCGGCCCTCCCTGCTTGTTGGGCATGAGCTTATCTAGTTTGTATCTCTCACCTTTAGTCCCAGTGTTTCCTGGCTTTTCCGGATTTCCTGGTTGAAATTTATGCCACTCAAGGATGGGAGATCAAGAGGCAAGGACGAAGTCCACGGGCTTATTCCTCTCCGAACAGCAACCCCTCCACGAGGATAGCGCCCTACGCTCGTTGACATATGCCATTTTATGACAAGCGGTAGCGAAAATCAGGTATTTAGCACTAATATGTGAACAATTAAATGACTATAAGGAAAACCAGTTATTTAAGGTAGGCGACCCCTATGGGAAATCACATATCATGAAGCCCTTAGCCCCCTTTATATCATTAAAAGCCACTACCTTCATAATTATTAATTAAACCACTCTATGCTTCTCTCATAACGCTAGGTCTACCGACTAGATAGAAACTCTTCTCTTACCTTGCGTAGCGAGTTTGGTTTAAAAAGATATTCCCGGCGATTAATATAGGTTTAGCGTTATACTATTCTTATATCTAGTCGCTTATTCCTAAGCCTTTCCTCATATCCCGCTATGCCATACCTTTAGGATACTATATAGGGTCTATTTCTATTACTCTAGCCTAGGAAGCTATTATTATTAGACCAAATATAGTGATGATGATATCTTATGGAAGTTTCTTATCTTCCTTAAACTGCTGCTAATAAGAAATTATTGCCCTAGGTCTTACCCTTCTTTCTATAAAATCGAGGGTATTTGAGGGGGCGTAAGAGCCTATTATCTCTTGCGTGAGCGAGGTACCGCACTTGGCGGCTCATAGACTACATATGTTCAGAGAAAGCCGGGTATTCGGCACTCAGGAGACTAGGGCGAAGTGGTTTCTAGTCGCTGGACAATATATTCAGTCTAGCATCATATTATAAATGAATCCAAAGGATCATGCTGGCCAGGAGGCGGGATTCGGCTTGAAAAACCATGATAATCTACACTTTGGGATGAGAATATTGCAGTGAGTTGCAGCCATAGACAGACAGAGAGGCGGGCGGATAGAATACAATTCTTCCCAGGCCAACACGCCACGACGAGGACGATGACAACGACGACGCTGGGTCGATTTGTGCAGTTATTTCATGAGAAAGCCTCCAAACTTTGTGCCAAGTCCGTTTCATAAGCGTAACGACAGAATTCTCGGAAAATATGCATCGTCAATCACAGCAGCTTATATTGGCCCTCTTGTTCACCACCTGCCTCCGTGTTGTGCAGCTTTTTCCTGCCGCGGGGAGCAACACATTTCCGCTACACTCGAAAGGTCAGGCGAATTTGCGCCTTGGGCATTTGCCCGTGCTCCTCGCGCAGACACCATTCCTGCATCTGCCATGTAAAGTGTGCCTCTCGGTTTTGGAGGCACATGGCGAGACAACCGCCGCGGTAGGGTGACAGTGGACTGTGGATGAGCCGCCGACGACGTACGAATCCGCTGTGAATGATGAAAATTATTTTGACATAGCGATTGACTCAACTGAATATGTCCTTGGTAGTCTCGTAGAAGTATCCATTGTCAATGTGTTAGCATTGGGATATGATGTTATGATGTGTTGGAAATGTCTTCTTTATCATGGTTGAAACCGACAGACAAGATCGAAGTATCGATTGTACAAACGCTGTCAACTTTGTCCCACTGCCCATTAGTCTAAACTAGAGACTCTAAATCATCAATGTGGTATAGATTCATAATCTGAATAGGAGTGAGCGTGTTGTTCTGCTGGTCCCATACTGCAGACATGTACGCCTCAAACATGTCCAGCATGGCAGTCACGCGTGCATTGGGGATGAAGGTCAGTATTAGGGCATCGTCTGGCGAGTCCACGATTTGCTAGACCTACTGAGGATGCCGATCTCGTAAAAGCTTCTACTAGAAGGCCGGCCCTTGGAAAGTGGCAAGCAGCATTTGCCAAAAGTAGACTCGCATGTTGGCAATCCTCTCGGGCGCCCCTGTAGGATAGACAATGTTTCTGTGTCACGACGACAGCGAGGAACGTGAGCCACAAAAGGCGAGATAAGACAGAACGAATTCGTTCAAGGCCAGTTGTGGAATGTTCAGATAGACCTGATCTCAGTTGTCGGCGGGTGGTTGGGCGGTCCCGATTGTGTCAATTGGTTCTCGATTTCGACGTAGGAAATGCCATTGGGCCAGTGTGGGGTGAAAAGGCTGCCGGTGAGGCGAAACTTGGCCCTTTTAAAGTTGACGGCCATTGTTTGAAGTAGACCTATATAATGGTCATGGTCTTGATGGGAATTGACAACATGGTCGACCTCCACCCTTCCATTGTCGCCCCAGATTCTTGGAATCGCCGCCATGAGATAGCCGGTGTATGGAGCGCCATTAGCAACATGTCTGTGCCCAGCGGGACCGCCGTCGACATCCTGTCTCTCACTTCTAGAACGAAGCTGTCGTCGCGGCCGGCGAAGACCATGTGAAGTTTGACTACATTCAAAGGCACATTGAATCATGTTGGTCTTGCTCAGATGATGAGATGCTGTGAGAGAAACTGGTTCAGATGAGATTGGGAACACGCGCTGACGACGATGCGAGGAGCTGCCAAAAGTGACTCTTGAGGTGGGAGCTGCTTCTCGTCCTTCTCTAGGAAAGCTGGGAAGCTTCAGTTGGCAATGGAACGCCACTAGACGGGGTGGCCTGGTGGCACGGGCTCAGTGATTTGGGGAGTGACCATTGGACATCAATCACCGTTGTCAAATGGAGTTTGCAGAGCACTCTGGGCTATGTGGTATTACTGAATGGTGATTCCGAACCCAGGCTCCAAAGGCATATAATAAATGCCAATCCCCTATAGGTCCATCCTCAAGGTCGGCTCCTCATACACAGACTCACCGAACTTGGTCCTCACGTACGCGGGCCTATCCACGGTCTTAATTATATTCATAGACACGGGCTAGTAGCCGACCCCCTTCACGGGCATATTATCATGCACGAAACCGCAGCCATACACGGACACATTCGATAACATAAGCGAGTTGATAACCATAACATGGTACGAGATGCTGAACGAAAAAACGGCTGGGATCCTATGCGTGTTCATCGTCATGATCACGTCCACCTGCGTGAGGAAGTCCTCGGACCTCCCCGCGTAGTACAGCACGCACCCGGGCCTCTTCGTGATCGCGATGATCTACTTTGACATGCTCCTGTTCACGTCGTATGGCACCAACCTCTTCAAGTTCCTCGACTTCTTCAACCTCTTGATGTCGATGTTGGGGTCGATCGCGATGTAGGAGAAGTTGTCAAGCATCATCTCGTTGATCTCCTCGAGCCTGCCCGCGCCGAATGACACGATCATGTGTCTGCCCATGGACGCGTGGGTCTGCGCCATCTCGCAGGTCCTCTTCCTCATCTTGAACGACATGCTTGCGACGTCGTCTAGGATCGTGCTCACGCTGGAGTCCCTGATGATGCTCGTGAACGCCCTCCTGACGATGTCCGTGTTGTTGGGCCTCTTCTTCATTAGCCTCATGGTCGGGTTCGACAACACGGTGATGTTCGGGTCGCGGCCCCTGGTCACGGTCAACTCGTAAATTACGTCCTTGGGCATGGACTCATGCCCCTCCGCAATCGGGATGAGCTTCCCGGTCTCGCTAGCGTACACCCTCCCGTTCCTGTACAGCAAGTCGATCGTGGGGACCTTGAGGCGCAGGGTCCTCGACTTGGTCACGCAGACGATCCCGTCCGACTCCATGGACATGCACGGGTTCGGGGGCATCTGCTCGACCGACTTCCACGACCTCCTAATGATCATGGGCGGCCTAACGTTCCTGGTCCCGGGCATCGGCATGCACTCCCTCGGCTTCGGGAGCGCGATCCCGTCCACGGCCAGGGTGTCGATGTAGACCAGCATCCCGTTCCTCATCAGCTCCGGGACCAGGAGGTCGGGCATGTCTGTGAGCTCATAGATCGGCCCCTCGATCAACGCCACTGAGTAGTGGATCACCCCCAGGTTGAGGTCTGTCTGCGTGATTATGTACCCGCTGGTGTAGCAGAAGACGTACACCTTCATGCCGGCGGACTTATACACGTTGGTGCCCTTGTGCGAGATCAGGTCAGTGACGTCGATGCTCGCGCTCATCAAAGCCTCCGACACCTTGTTCGCGACCATGGTCAGGGACTCGTACGCTGACTTGCACTTGCAGATCAACGGCTTCGGGGGCTCGTCCAGGGCCAGCCTCGTGTAGACCAAGTCGGCCCTCTCCGAGTCCTTGCTCAAGCGGCACGTCGGGCCCCTGTTTGCGTTGCTTCTCCTGGCCACGTTCATGATGATCGTCGGGGTCTTGTGTCTCAGCAGCATGCGCCGCGAACGTCAGGAGGTACAACAACCGCGATCTGACCATCAACATCATCACGACCATGCGCAAGATCTAGTACACGTACCGCAGGAGGTGCTCGATGAAGGGCAAGAAGACGATCACGATGTGCAACCCGGGCGACACCACGTCCCTGTGCATGGACATGTTGACGAACATCAGCGGGGACGCGGGCATGTTCGAGTTGAAGGACGGGTCCATGATCTTCGATAACACCCCGGACGCGATCGGATACCCGGCCACGTGCTGTCACGGCCATGACATGGTCGAAGGCGGTAGCGCCGGGCAAGAAAACCAACCCTACCTTGCTAGCTAATCACGGGATAGAAAGCATATAAGTTAAATAAAGATAATTTGACTTCCCTCGACTATATAAATTAAATGCTAATAACTCGGCTCGACTTAATTATATTTAACTTTAAGACTAAGCTAATATATAGAATATATTTATTAGATTTTCTTATATATTAGCTACCTTAGTTATTAATATAACTTAGTTATATTTAATACCTTAAGTATATTACTAGATATAATATTATATTACCCTTTAAGGCTATATAACTTAATTTAATATTAATATAAATTAATATAATTACTTTATCCCTTAGGAAATATCCTTTTATTATATATTAATAGCTCTTATTTATTAAATTATTTATATTACTTTAAATAATATTAAATATAATAGCTACTTAGGCTCCTTTTAATAATAATTATTAATAAGTCTTATTTATTAATTATTTATTTATTTTTATTATATTAACTTAGGTTAATCTTAATAATAATAAGGAAATAAATAATAATAATAAAGAAATTAAATAGCTCTAAGCTTAGATTATTACCTTAATTATTAAACTAAATAAGATTTAAGGAGTCTTTAATTATATAGCTATTACTTAATAGAATTAAAATAAGTAATATAAAGAAAAGATCTAATATATTAGTAATATAATTATTATAGCTATAAAGGGTAAGGATATTAGAGAAATCTTAAAGTTAGAATTATTAGAGAAATTTAATAATATTATATATAAATTATTTCCTTTTCTTATATAATTATATACTTATATAATATATTACTTAACCTAATTTAACCTAGAATCTAGCTATATCTAATATATTATAAGGTAACTTATTAAATATATTATTATATAATTTAAATTTATTATAAGAGAATATCTTAATATCTTAGCTATTTAATACTTATCTTATACTTAAGATATCTATATTAGCTATAAGAAATTTAAAGTAGCCTTTTAATAGGCCTTTAGAATTATTAATAAATAAATATAAATAAATAAAAATTTAAAGTATTAAAATAAATATAATTTATATTAGAATATAATACTAAGTACTTTTAATTTACTTTAAAGCTTAAATAAGATTAATAACCCCTTATATTACTTTTCTTTAATAAACTTAAGAAAAAAATATAGGCTAAACTCTATAAGGAAGATAACCTTAATAACTATATTAAATATATTAATTATAGAATTAAAATTAATAATTAATAATACTTATAGAAGAAACTCTAAAACCCTTATAATAATAAAGGGAATTATTAAAGGCTATAATTTAATATTAACTAGGGATACCTATAAATTAATACCTCTTATAAAACCTAATTAAGACCTATATAACTTGAGATTACTTAATAAGGAATTATAAATATTAAATATTATTATTATTATAAGAAGGGCTATAAGGCTAATAAATATAGAAAAAAATAATAAGATACCTAAGAGAGATATTATAAGCCTAAATAATAATAATAGCTCTTAGAAGATAAAAAGTAAATAAGGTTTATATAAGCTAATAATAAATTATAAATAACTATCTATATTATAAAGACCCTTAGTATAATATAAATTAGATATAATAATATTAGTTTAAAACTAGGGAAAATTATTATATTATATAATTAAATATATTTTATTAATAAATAATTTAAATATAATAATTACCTTTAGCTAAAACTATAATATATTATAAAGAAATTACTTAAAATAAAATAATTATATCTTATAGATAAATTAAGATAAAAATTATTCTTAGAATTAGCTAATAAGCCTAATAAGGACCTTAATATTAAAACTCTTATAATAATATTTTAAATTAAGTAATATAATAAAGATCTTAATTATAATATTAAAATAAAAGCTTAATAATAACTTATTATAACTTAGATTTATAATTAATAAAGTCCTAAGATAAATAATAATTTATAAAAGGAAGAATATTACTTATAATTCTATAATAAATATAATAATTAATATTAAAACTTAATATAAAAATAATATATTTAAACTATATAAGAATATATAGATATAACTAATATATAAGAAATATATATTTATATATATTATTAAAATAATAATTAAAGACCTATAGTACCTAAAAATATTATTTA
>NW_003315799.1:0-55382 GCF_000151355.1 Fusarium vanettenii 77-13-4 | reverse complement strand
TAATATAAAAATTAATAAATTAAAAAAATATATTATAAAAATTATTTTTAATATAAATAAAATTAATATTAAAATAATATATTTTATTAAATAAAAAAATTATCTTAACTTAGAAAATATATAAGAACCCTTAAAATATCTTATTAATATATAATATTTTTTAAAAAATTTCTATTAATAATATTAAATAAAAATAAAATAAAATTAAGAATAATACTTTAATTAATAACCTTATAATCCTTTAATAATTAAACCTTAAATAAAATATAAGCCTCTAAATTATAATAAGCTTTCTTATTATAATATTTTACCTTATTTAGCTTATTTAAATCCTTATAATTATAATAAATTATCTTAATAGCCTTTTTATAAAGATATTTTTCTTAGCGATAAAGCTATTATAAATAAGATAAGGCCTCTAAAAGGTTTACCTTAGCTTTTTATTTTTATTTTTTAAAATAATCTTTCTCCTAAGAAATATAAATAATTAAAATATATTAATATATATTTACCCTAAGGAAAATATTAACCTATAGGCCTATAAAAAAATACTATTAAAATTATAAGTAATATATTTCTTTTTAATATAAAGGTTATAATATTATTTCCTTTTAGTTATTATATATAAATAATAATTAATATAAAAATATATAAAATACCGGGGTATCTTAAAATTAAATTTATTAATTAAATAAAAAAGGTTATTATAATATATAATAATAAATTTAAGGTAAGAAAATAAATTTTTAATAAAACCTAATACTATATTAATAAAAGGAATAATTATAAGTCTAAGTTACTTATAATAATATTTAGTCTCTAAAGCTAGCCTTAGGGATAAGACTAATAAAAGAGAAGCCTTATATTATAGCTATAATATAATTAAAGGTAATAATACTAAGTAAAAAAATTAACCTTACCTTATTAGCTAATTATAAAATAGAAAGTATATAAATTAAATAAAAATAATTTAATTTCCCTTAATTATATAAATTAAATATGAATAACTTAGCTTAACTTAACTATATTTAACTTTAAGATTAAGTTAATATATAAAATATATTTATTATATTTTCTTATATATTAATTGCCTTAGCTATTAATATAACTTAGTTATATTTAATACCTTAAGTATATTATTAGATATAATATTATATTACCCTTTAAAGCTATATAATTTAATCTAGCGCTAATAAACTAGTATGACCGGTTTATCCCTTGGGAAATATCCTTTCGTCATACGTGCTACCCCAAGTGGCTATCCGCGTACATAAAGATGGACGAGAGCACCTTGTGGCTTCACCACTGGCGCGTGGACAAGAACGTCGAGACGAACAAGCTCGCCAAGAGGGTGGCGTCCATAGACGAGAACGGGAACTTCTCCGTGTGCTTGACCAAGGACCGGGACTGGAACCTGATCGACGCTACGGGCGACAAGATCCCCGAGAGCAACCAGATCGTGCTCAAGACCATCCTCGAGAACCAGAACCAGCAGGCGAACTCGGTCCCCGGGACGAACAGCAACTAAAGCCAGCGCAGGATCACCGTCAAGGACCAGCTCGAGTACTCGACCGAAAACCTGGATATCAACGTAGACACGTTTATGATCATGACGATGGATGTGATCACGATACACGCTGGACAGGCACCAAGAACGTGAACCTGCTGATCAACGACCATCAGACCATGTGCAACATCACGTACAACTACTGCAAGGGGTGCCAGAAGAGGTACGAGCACAACGTCGAGCTCTGCGCCATAAGCGGGAATGGGCTCACGTGAGTCGATAGGTCGTGATGCAGTTTATAAACGTGCATAAGGTAGAGAACATAGTTAGCAAGCTAGATTATTTTATTATTTTATTATTTTATTATTTTATTAGTTTATTAGTTTATTAGTTTATTAGTTTATTAGTTTATTAGTTTATTAGTTTATTAGTTTATTAGTTTATTAGTTTATTAGTTTATTAGTTTATTAGTTTATTAGTTTATTAGTTTATTAGTTTATTAGTTTATTAGTTTATTAGTTTATTAGTTTATTAGTTTATTAGTTTATTAGTTTATTAAGTTTTAATTTTAATATTTTAATTTATTTATATTAATAACTTATTTCTTAATAATATCTAAGTTCTTCTATATATATTACTATGCCTAATAGTATAGTAGTAGTACTAGTGGTCAGTATAGTGCCCCGGCTCACGAAGGCAAAGATATCCTTAATGCAAAATAGTAAGTTACTAGTCCTGTAGTTTTAGCGTTCCTCCCCATTCCCTGTGAGCAATGGAGATGGTAATACCGGACTTGGGTGCGCAAATTTGTCCAACCCTTTGCTAAAGCACCATTTGGGGGACCCCGCCAGCCTTGTGAGGATCCCTCTGACAGGCCCGGGATGAGAGGTCATTTGCCGCAAAACATCCTGAGACATGCGACAATGCCTTGTCCCTGCTAATGTCCTTGCCACTCTTGCCAATCACGATTGCCTGAAACCGAATGTTAACGTCTGTTCTTGTAGTTAGGTGGCACGAGGCCCTAAAAACTCACGAGTTCGCCCTCATAGTCCAGGAAGCCATCCTGGGTTATCTTGGGTATGGCAATGTCCTCCAAGTCGCCATCCACCGAGGCCGATGGTTTGATGAAGACGGAAGGGCGCGGTGGTGGAGCACTTCCCCCTTCCTGAACTCTCACGTGGGCTGGGTCATTATACCCTCTATTCGCATTACATAGAGATAAGCGGCTGCATTCTGAGGACGTACTGTGCATGATGTAGTTGAGACCAATACAACGGATGATTGCTATGTCAATTGGCCGCAGGATATCCAACAGGCACTTTACGTGGGCCCTGTTTGACTGTCTCTGGAGCGAAAAGGGACTATTGCCCTGATATATAACGGACCAGAGATCATTTTGTTCCGGCGACGAAAGAGCTCCGTATCATCTGCCACAAGAGGCTCATCATATATCTCTTTGCCATGATCGTCGAGGAAGCGTATCAGACGATTCTAAGATTCAGAAGCCATGATGCATTGATTTAGGGGGGATGAACAGATTGTAACGAAGGTGGCAAAAAATGGGGTGATACGGAACAAAAAAAAATAAAGGGCTGAATTAACGTGGATACGTGAGATTAACAACAAGTAGAGCAAAGACGCCGTAAATGATTTCATATCCAACATCAGAATTCAAAGTTCGGCTCAAGAGTCATGAAGGATGAGAGGATTGCTGAGTTAGAGCTAAACCAATCAAGGAATAGATCGTAAAGGCGGGAAGCCGGGATGGAGGACGAGCGGATGACGTGGAGAGCTTCGGAAACGCTGCGAAGAATGGTTTCCTTTGACTGGATCACCCCTATATGTTGGGTGTTCACCGAGATCCCGATGCGAGCAATATAAATTTGCGGTGCCCGATGTGTACTCTAACTTGGAGCCATCAACCAAGCACTTAGAAGGCGCCGACTAAGGAAGAGAGCCAACCGATGAAAGGGCCCGTGCTGTGTCTTGCCTGATATCCTGGAAACTCGTGTCTCCCTATGGAGAAATCTAGATCCTGTCATGGTGGAGATATCGTCCTAGCCCTGATTTAAACTGAATATCGGGCGTCTAAGGACTATAAATTGTCTAGAAACTTGAGTTGTAAGAATGCCCACTCGGAGTCTTGATCATCCCTAGCAACCACCAAATCTCAGCTACTAATTACCCCGAGCTTGCGGGCCGCTGCAATGTAGTTAGCGCTCTTCTGGACGGTTGTGCCTGAGTGGGAAGGGAGTATGACTTATAACAGAAGATGCTGTACCTAGTAAAGCCGCTATTAGCTACTAGACAAACCAGCGTGATCTTTAACCCAGTAGGATTGTTAGAAAGCCCGTGCGTAGCTATGACTGCGCCTGCGCCCATGAGGTTGCCGATTGCCTGGCAGTTTTCTCCCACTTGCCAGGATATAGCTGCGCATGAGACGTTGAATATGGTTCCGCTAACGCCTAGGAACCATTTCTGTTGCACTGTAGCCCTTTGGGTTTGTTCTGCGGTCGAGCCGCTGGCCGTGATAGCGCTTCTAAGAACATCTATAAGCGTTCCGATACCGTAGCCCAGGAAGGCGAAGCTCGTGGCAAGTGTATTCTAAATAGGTCAGTAGTGCTTAAAGCGTTTAACGAATGATGAAAGAGTACTGATATCGGGCGATCTCGTCCGAGCATTGGAACTTTGGAGCTTAGCTTCGAGGGCAATATTCCTGAGGGCTTGTCTATTTTGCTAGAAAGAGAGGCCCAGAGAGATTGCACCGAAAATAAACTTGCAACATCCCTAGGCTTTAGAGCCGAGCCCCTCTATAATAGGTTGGTTTCCGTGCGCTTCGAGTAATGGACCACTGGCGTTTATGTCCATTTGAGCCGCTCTATTAGCGTTGTGAATAGCATAGCCTTCCTTGAACTCGATGAATAGCGTCAACATCTTGAACGCCGAGGTAAGGATGTTCAGGACCTCTTCAATAATTTGCCCCGTCTTTCTTGTATCAGCGCAGCACGGACAATGAGGCTCTGGAGCTTACCTGAAGGGTTTGTTTTTCTTCCTCCTTCCGACGCGAATCATCATCTCCTTTACCAGCGTCGCTGAATGTCATCATCATGACCATAGGGTTGGTATGCTCCGGCAGCGACGGACCGGGGTACTTTGCTGCCAGAGCCGCTTGATCGGCCGCGCGTCGAGCACCGCGATACATTGGCTCAATGTCGAACTGTGTCCACTGCTCGCCGAACGGCTGTCCGAACACCTTGTCCTTCTGTGCTTCTGTGAATTTGACCGTCACCAGATCCACGAACACGGCGATTCCATAGGTAGCAAAGTTGATGAGAGAGAACTCCTGGCCAATCCAGTCCTCCCATAGATCTGTGAGTCCAGGAATCTTCCATGCCTGCGTCAGAATGGCTGGAATAGTCATGACAACTCGAATGAGAGTGTCAAAAGCAAGGAGTGCTAGGTCGCGCGTTGCATCAAAGGCTTCCTTGAACATTTTCCTGGCCGCCCTGATCAGGATAGGTATCAATTCCCTTGGCTTCGTCAACACGTCAGTCGCCGACATGGATATGACGCTGAATAGTTCCATGAAGGCTCCAAGACCAATCTCCAGAATGCCTTTGGCTGATAGGCCGATAGCTTCTGCCAGAGGCCCAAAGTTTGGGAGCTTCCAATCTGGAAAAGCCTCTTCGATGTCTTCCGAAGCGCCTTCCATGATCCACGATATAGGGTTGAACTTGAAAATAAGTTTTATGATTGGGGAGTTCAGCAGGGATCGTACGAAGCGCATGACGGACGATTCTTCTCGCGGTGCGTCATGCTCTTGAGCATTTTGCAGATCGCCGAAAAGGACGTCTTCAGCGTCTTCAAAGAACTGAAGCAGGCTCTCCCGATTGGTGATGAGGAAGCGATTCAGTACGTCAAGAGATCCCAAGGTGACTTCTTTTAACCGCTGATGAAGTTGTTAGCGCCATTAGACAGAGTGATGGGCGGATATGATACTGACATTTTGGATGTTGGGAATGTGCTTGCCAAAGTGAAGACCAAGCCATCCCATCATGTCAGTTCCTAGTAAATTATCGAGGACACCCACCACAGATCGCACCAGAGTGACTGCGGTTTTGACCATGATGCTGAGCACCTTGGAGCCAACTCTGACAATAAACTTGACTATGGGCCCGGCAATCTTGATGGCCCACTTGACTGTGAACTTGACGGCTTTCCTTAGGAATTCGATGGCGTCTCCGATGTATTCCACTGCAACGTCGAGGGCTTTGCCAAACCAGGATTTCTTCCCTGAGCTGTGAGTTGCGTCAACTTCAGACTGATCTCCATTCCAATCTGCCAGCGTCACACTGGAATTGGCCCAAGATACGCCTGCCGCATGCTCCTCGGCCGAATCATCCTTTGCGGCCTTCTTGAGCTTATCGAAGTTTGAAAGCAACACCGCCGATGCTTCAAGCTTCTCGTCAGCGATGTGATCAAACTTTTGCTTCCCGGCCTCTGTTCTAAAGCTCTTCAGATCGTCCTTGGACTTTATGGATGCCATGACACTCATCACTCGCGAAGCCATGTTGATCGAGAATGTAAAGGGCCTCTCGGAGTATTCGTTCAGAGCCACGTCGATGTCAGAAACGCCAAATTGATGAGGCGCGGCTGTGGTAATCTCAATCTGCCCCATGCTGTCCGTGGTGACATTCGTTGATTGGGATCTGTTCAGCCGGTATGAGAGGTCGTTGACCGTCACAAAAACAGGCTCAGATTTCAACGCTTCAGTGTAGCCTTGGGGAACGGGATTGCCCTCTGAATCAGAAATCGTGATTGTCGTCAAGTATTGTCTCTCTTTGGTCATGGTAGCTGGGCCTTTTATTTGCAAGTCTGTCGAGGTCCACACAGACGTCGTTGGATCGCGTGCAAGGTGGCATATCTGATTGTCCCGTTGAGTAGTGTAGATGAACTCCATCGATGAAAGCTCTTTGTTGAAGTGACAGGCAATTTAGGCAACGTCTCCGCGGATCGGCAGGCCAGAGTACCGAAAAGTTGGGAGACCAAAGTTCTTGGGGTCGCGCTCGCCATCAATGACGTACAGCTCGTTGTCTTGGGAAACAGCTAGAATCGAGAGCAAATACCGTCTCGGGTTCGAAAGCATGGTCTCTTTACAGAAGACCTGGCGAAAGGCAATGTCGGGCAAGATAATCTGACGATCCTTGTCGAGACACGGATCATTCAGATTCTGAAATTGGTGGAACGCAATGCCGTTCCCAGCTATGAGCACATCATGTGTGCTACTCTGTTAGTAGATGACTGTCATACAATCGGTGGCATGTTCTTACCCCCAGGAGTTGAGCGAGGTGTGTATGCCTGAAAGCCTACCGACCTTGGTAGTGTTCAGCGAGTACTGAGAAAAGGCCTCATCTCTGGCGTCGTTGAGCGTCACAGCATTGCACCGGAGGATCGAGCCAGCCTCGTGTCCTGGTGCAGGCGCATCGTGTAGCAGAGCCAGCCCAGAAAGCCTCTTGCTTTGGCCGGAAGCGCCACCGAGCACCAGCGGCTGTATGTCAACAATCTTGTTTGACTGAGCACCGAAGTTGATGACGGTCCATGGCGCTTCCGCTGAGGGGCTCGGGTCAATGGCGTACGTAGAAGCAAGATATGTCGCCGTGGTCTGTGTGGCAGCAAAGATGGTGAAGCCGGGCTGTGCGGCATCCGGATCGAGGCTGCACATGAGCTTCGTGGTGACGCGAGAGCCCAGGTTGTTCTCCACAGGTGTCTAGTTTAGATCTCGAGCCCCCATTAGCTAGCTGTCATGGCGCAGAGTCAGATAGCTTACCAGAAGCCAAGAACCCTTTCAAGCTGCCCTCGTCGTCGACCTCGACTGTTGACAGCTTCAGGGTGGTCCAATACACTTGGCGAATCTCCCCATCGCTGTCTTCCACCTTGTGCTTCAAAGAAATAGCAATGTGGAGGTACTGCCGGACTCCAAGGACGCCGAAGCTGCTCACGACAGAGGAATTCGCTTGAGCGATCGGTGGAGTGACGTCAAGTAGTTGCCAGGGATGCGATGCCTTGTCTGCATGGAGGACACAGTACAGGTGCTAAGGAATATGTCAGTACAGGCTATGCTGAAAGTTTGAGGAGACTATCTGACCCCGTCTGAGCCAACGGAGAAGACCATAGGCTGTCCCTTTGCATCATGCACAATGTCAAGCGGACTGTCTTGACCGCCTTTGGTGAGAAAAAGAGATGTTTGGACGCTGCGCAAAATACTAGGATTCCCCAGGCTTTACGAGAATTCGTGCCAAGTGAATATTCTACAGACATTGTGAAAGCTTCTCAACAGCAGTCACAGCACACGCTAGTTGCCGACAGCGTCATTGAGAAGTTCACCGCTCTCAGCGAGCAGAGCTATACCGTGACCACTCTGTTTTGTCTGTTTCAAGGCAAGCGCATCGTCAACTCTTTCGAGTTTTTGAACATGCAGGGTGCAAGTGAGCTGGGCTCCACCAAGGCTACAGAGGCTGCCAATCTCATCTCATCATACTTCAAGGCTCTGTCCGCCAACCCGAAGTCTGCATCAACCCCAAACAACCCTTTTGTTCTAGGCTATGGCCTTACACAGAAGCTTGAGGAAATCCCTGCCAAGGATAGGAAGCAGGCGGAGAACGTTCCCTACTTTATTCCCAGACAGTTCGACCTGACTGTGACGAAAGGAGACGGAGAATACTCCAATGGTGTCATCAACTACTGTCTCCTTACACACAGGCCTGATGAGGACCCCAACAGATCAGTTGGCGAGGGCCTCAGGTCCATCGACTACGAGAAAGACGTCGGCGCCGGCTTCTGGGACGCTGGAAACACACCCTACAAGCGCATCAGGGCAGATGGCAAGGCAAGCGGGGCCGATGGAGTTATGACTTTCTCACGTGAGATCTTCAGAGATTACTGGCTTTCGGAGAACTTTCTCTCCTACTTTAAAGTCAATATGGATGCTTTGGGTAGAGACCTGGTCCCTCAAGACGATAATGTTGCCAGCGCGCAGCCCACGGCAACATATAACGAATACATCTCCAAGGGGTATCAGGACCAAGTCAATAAGCTCTGTCTGACACAGGAGTATAAGTTTCAGCCCATGACCTGTCAAGACATGGACACGGATAAGATGAAAGAATCGGAAGATTTGTCTGCTTTCCTGAGTTTGGTGCTCATAGCTTCAAAAAAGATCAATCTGGAGCTCAAGTATCTCCAGCGACGCCAAGCCCAAGGTAGGATACTATATGGCTCGAAACAGTATGATATGCTGGCTAACAGTCTTCCAGGCTTCGCCGAGGCGATATTGACATACACCAGCGATGTGCAAAAGAACCCCAATCTTGGCAAGTCGGCCGATACGAACCGCAAGATCTACTTCGATGTCGCCATGCGCTCGCTGTTGTCAATCACGCAAGAGGCCTCTGGTATCTGCAATATCAATCGCCTGTTCGAGGACAGTAAGTCTCCGCCTCTCGTGTTGCTGAATTGGGATGCAAGCATACTGAACAATTGATCAGAAAAACGAGTGGCAATGTGGACGCTCACCGCTGGAATCGGACTCGCCGCCGAAATGATAGCTAACCCACAGTGGTTCATCGACATTTTTACTCAATGGCGCGCTGCTCGACGGGCTAACATCCAGATCGTCACCAAGGTAGGCTTTGACATGTCTCCTGCCGGCGACACGTGGTCACTCGCTCTTGAAAAGGACAAGAGCAGAACGACGGTCCCCATCGGTTCCGAGGAGCTGCCAAAGCAGGTCAATCCTCCAGTTTCCTTCACCACCCTAGAGAATATCATTGGAGAGCAGAAGATGACGGACCTGAGCAAGCGTATGAAGGGAGATGGTGTCATCATTGACCTGGAGAACCACGACATGTTCAAGGAGTTTGGAACCTCGAAGGGGATGGACCGCTTCGCCAAGCCTGCCAACCAGTGGGCTTCGAACTTCGAGTCTCGTATGGAGTCAAACATGGCTGCGCTTGCGAGCTCTTTGATGACCAAGTTGATCCTGCCGGCTGGCAATGTGTTTGAGTTCAAATCACTAAACACGGATGATGAGGGCCATGTTTATAGCTTGATTTCCTACAAGACACCTACCGATGTCTCGAAGCTATAGGTTGATGGGGTTTAGGGAGACAGCGAGTGTTATTCATAACCCTAAGTGTTTTGGTTGCTTCAAACGGTGCACATGATCAATATCATGTCCTGGCTAGGTGGCCTCCCCAGAATAAAGAAATGCCATCCAGTATCCTGAGGATTGCAGCCGAATGTACCTCGAGTCGTCAATCTTGCTGATCACCACTTCTATCAAAAGCCTTGTAGGGCGGCAGGTGGACACGCTCGAGGAAGCATACTACACGAAAAATTAATACTATCCTACCAAAGATTATCTAGTTTCAAGCTTGAAGCTGCCTTGGATGTACTGCTCATAGACACTATACACGATGCTTATTCATCTATTGCATCATCACGTTTTATTTAGCATTTAAGGGGATGAGAACGGCATGGTGACACCTCATCCATTACCTGCACCATAGTTTGCCAGTGGGCTCTTATCTTGAATTGAGGCTACTTGATCCGTGGCCTTGGAAAACGCGAACAATATCCGATCAATGAGGTGTCGTTCTGGCGTTGGAGCGGCAAATGTAATATATGCGAGGAAGATGCTTGCATCCATGACATAGCAAGATAGTGAGTATAAGCGACGTTGATGTTCCTCTAACAAAAGAAACAAAGAACCTTCAGTCTTAAGAACTGTAAGTGCTCCCATGATAGCTACTTGCCTGCTTTCCCGGTGGAGCGAGATATGGCTCTGGTGAAGAGACAGCAGGAAAGAGTTGGCTACAACGGCAACGGTGTGACGTTCTTGCACTATCCATGGACACTTGGAGTCCCATATCGTGTCTGGATTGTTCTTCCGTATGGCAGGCGGTAGTCATTCAAGCATTTCCCTAACATCGCGGTCAAGATTCATGACAGTTTCATAGCTCGAAACATGCCGCGTGTGTGTGCCAGATGAGAACATCGCGTGCACTTTACACCCGATATCGTAATTGAATAGTTGCACAGCAAGGGAAGAGGGTAGTCCGTCGATGCCTGATGCTTTTGGTATGCAAGAAGAAGGGTCTTGGGGGAATTCGCAATCTGTTGGTTTCTTCGCTGAGCAGTCATTGAGGTGTATCAGGCGGGGCCGGTTGAGAATGACGGCCATATGGCTGGAGGCGTCAGTTGGAGAATGCATCAATGAACCAGACAAGCTGACCTATCCCAAACGAACAAGATACCCCATAAACGACGTTTATATTCGTCGTACCACATGTTAGCTACCGTCTCCTTGATATCAGCCCCAGACTGATTGACGTTAACGTCAAGGTGAAAGCCCTGGTCTTGCGCCCCCCTAGCTCACAGTTAACTCGCTTACATTGAACGCACCGACTTGGATACATACCTGATCGCGCTTCCCAAACCATGCCACGCTGCTGTTCCACGTCCCGAGCTCTGGAACCATACCGCTCTTAGAAGATCATGTTACACGCTGACAATGGTTGGATTTCGCGATTAAGTAGCGCCATAAATTCCTCGCCGAGCTTACTGTATGTATGAGATAGCTTGTCACAATGCTCCTGGTCTTCGATTCCGAGTTCTCCACGCACCGCAACCTGAGACGGAAGAAACTGCAGCGCGACGGCAACCACTTGAGAGATGAGAGCTGAGAAGAATCGGATATTGCGTAGCAAGGAGGCTGTGGTCAATTGAGCATTACTAGTGAGCCAGTCCGAATGAAGCTTATCAAAGTAGAAGCGCTCCAAGACCTGAGAATATAGGAATGTTTGCGCAAAAAACACATCCACGAGGTCTGCGAGGATAGCGTTTGGGGGCAGCCGGGAGAGCAGTTCGCGATACCTCTGGCTGGTGCCGGGATCAGGCGCACCAATAGATCGCCAATTATCACGAGGAGAGAGGATACCGAATGAAATAGTCTGAGCCGTGTTAGCGGGCTTAATTGACGACTCTTGTTGGATTGCCCACTTGTTGCAATTGAAGTAAAGGGATGTGCCCCTGGCGCGTGAAATAGCCAATCTGCTCGGTGAGAGCCAAGGTAACGAGGTCATGTCCGTGTTGAGTCCCTTCGGCCTCTTCCTCAGCTTCATCCATACTCGAGAGTAATGCGTGTCAGGCGAGAAGAACGAAGATGCTCGCAGGATCAGAGACGCGTATGGCTAACAGACATACCCTTTGGATCATCATAGAAGCAACGGTCAGTGACCTCGCGGCAGACACAACACATACAAGGCCGTTGTCGATTACACTGGGCGAGCCATGTCTTAGCTATGTTGGAGAGCCGGAAGCTTCCATGGGCCGCACACCTTCTGTTTCCTCCTGCAGTATTCCGAGCACGCTGTGACGGCGCGTTTTTGCGTTCCTGTGGGTTGAAGGTCCATTGAAACGTTTACTTGGCCTCGCGTTGGCAGGAGAATGTTCTGGAAATAAAGTGCTTGCACCTTGGTGTGCCCACCGAAAGGATACCAATTTTGTCTTGGTCTTCCCTTGTTGCCTTACTGATGAGGTAAACGGGATGATAGGCATAAAGACGCGTTATTTAATGTTGTGTTATCATCCGGTGTGTACAAATAAGGAAGTCAGTCATCGTCAATTGATCTACTGTTGGACTTCTGCAGGTGTGCGTGAGGAGAGGTGCTAAATTCGGCGGGTTGCTCAGAAGTCCACCCCCCACTGCGTCTTCGAGGCCATGACCACGCGTGAGCTGCTCACACTGACATTTGAAGATTTTACAAAGCTGCCATAAACAATGACAACCCGACGGGTGGGTCGGCTCTGCTTGTGCAACCTGCTGATGGCTAGACTAAATCAGTAGTGTAGAAATATAGGGTAGTAGCTGAGAACAAAGCCGCGGCAAAGGACAGTCTAAGCGAGCCAATCAATCACGCACAGTATAAATAAACGCCTTGTTACGCGAATCACTGTAGTGATGGCGGCAAAACTGCGGGAAAATAAGTTCTGAACACAAAACATCCATCGCAACCCAACATAACACGTCGCAAAACCATCATCACCACTCCGATATCGCTATCACCAATCTCGACAATCGGTGCCAATGAAATATCAAAGGATAATTGAATGGATCTCACAGACTAACCTGGAGTGTGACTGGAGCCATCACCACGACGACAAAGCCAGAGCTCACCACCACCCACTTAGTCCACCGGCGACTCAGGACACGCGTCGCAAGCATAAGCGAACCATGTCCGTGTCGGAACGATCAGGGCAGTCTGCAAAGAGACCAAGGATCGAGTCGTCTGAAGATGAAGATGAAGATGATGAATATCTGGCTGAAGTGGACAAGACGCCCAGGCCTCAATCCAACATCTTGCGTCAACATTCATTACCATCAGAGTCTCAGTCGCAAACATCGGGTCGCTCATCGCCTTCCAAGCAAATGAATACCCTAGAACTGTCAGGCTTCAAGTGGAACCAGCAACTATCACTGGCAAACCCGGACATTCCGGACGAGCTTTTCGAGTTTCTCACTGAAATTGTTAACTGCAATAACGGTATCGGCATCATCTCTCGAGATGAAAAGGTTGGTATTCTGGAACACATATCCCAAGGATGACCTAATCATGATGAACAGGCCCAGATTGCACAACGAGCCCAAAGCAATAGATCATATCGCCTGTTTCAAGACGTCATGTATGCGGATCCAACAGTCCGTGATGCAATTGGCCTTACACCTCCAATCGATGATGTCGAGTGGGTCGTCGCCGAGGCAAGAGAGTGCCAGGAGTTTTCACACCCAGAAGCATCATGGAATGAAAGTGTTCACTTTCCATTGCTGCACAAGGCAGTGTACGGTCCAAGACGAAAACGCCAGCGCGTCGGAGTAGGGAACTGGTAAGCCTCTCCTCTCATGTCACCATCTCTGAAGCTGACCGCCGCAGTACAACTGCAAAACTGATTCGAGAGTATCTGCCGAAAAACACCTTGGCAAAGAGAGTCGACTATAGTTTCTTCATTGATCCTGGAGCTGATACATTACCAACCTCAAAAAGCCCAGCGGAAGCCGTCGCCGATCTACGCAAAGTGATGCCCTGCCAAGTCATTAATCACACCGCATACCGCCCATTCCGCGACCGCCCCATGGTCGTCACCGTTGAGACTAAGAAGCGATACGGTTCGCAAGAAGGGGCCGAGCTTCAAACAGGGACGTGGCATGCAGCGCATTGGGAATTCCTTGCCCGGCGGATCGAAAAGACTGGAGGCACGCTCGAGGGGTTGCCCTTCTTGCCGGGCATACTGATACAGGGACATGACTGGAGCTTTGTGGCGACGACACGAGAAGAATCAAAAACAGTCGTATGGCTGGAGCAGAAGTTTGGCTATACCAATGATACGATTGGTGTGTACAAGGCTATCTGGGGAGTGCAGCGGTTAGCGAGATGGGTGGATGATGTTTACTGGCCCTGGTATAAGAAGAATGTGCTCTGTCTTTAAGTTATATCAGTGGTCCTATTTGGGTCAGGGTCTGTTTGTCATTTAGGAAGATACATATGCATATTATCGCCTTTCAATCGATCGATCGATTCCTTTATATTATTATAATCCGCTATGCACTTCTGGCCTACCCCGTCGCACTCTGTCTGGGCTGTCCACCCAGTCGGCCGCCCCTAGCAGCTCAGGAGGTTCCAACTACTCTCTATCGGCCACCTTATCGCCCTCGGTAGACACGGGGGCATTAGCCTCGTCTCGCGCGCAGCCTCGAACCAGGCCACTCGCCTCGCGCCCATTTGATCATTCGTCCCGGCGTCAGATGAGAGCAGCCGTGGACCGCCCAGGGCTGATCTGGGGGGCTGATCAGGTCTTATATGCTAAGCTGGAGGGGCAAGCAGACTCTCACGCTGGCAGTGGCAACGGGGCTAGTATTATGTCCTGGATTCCTGGCATATCGGTGGAGATTATATAGGTACAGGGGAGAGTAACTAATAGGTTAACGAATGCGCGCTTTCTCACGTATATACTGCTGGGCCTGGTGACAGAGGGATAGTGGTTTATGATCTTAGAGGCCGTCGATCGATACTTTCGGCCGACGCCCTCGAGGACCTTGAGAAGAAGGTGGGATAAGGCCCCATGTCTCTGCCCGTCGAATCTGGGCTCGATCGCCACTTCATGGGGTCCACACGCGGTGAGAACGGTAGAGCGATCCGGGTCGAGCAGCCAGTTGGGAAGCATGGAGGCATCTCGATGCGCTGGACTGGTGTTCTTGTTTCGATTCAACTTGATAAAACAGAACCGAGGACATGATCAAAAAAGGGCTGGTTGTCACCTTCGTTCTCGACTGTTGTTTCTCCGCAAATGTCTACCGCCGCATCCAGTCTATCCTATATGACCCCGAGATCGACTCGTAACATCCACTCTGCGACGGGAGCCCAGGAAACAAGATGGTTAGAGTACAATACAAAGAAACAAAATGTGTCAGCCATAATATAGATAGCTATTTTTACATAGTAGCACAATTCCACGCTGCCGACAGTGACCACCCACCACCTCGCTCATCTGACGACTTGGTCCGATGCTGGACCTTGACCTTGCCCTCGCCACACCCATCCACCTTGTGATGGTGCTCAACAAAACAAGTTCTGCCACTTGTCTTCAAACCGATATCACAACCGACCTTGGTCTTTGCGTGGCTATTCCAGTGATGGTCAACTGCAGCTCCAACACCATCCAAACCAAGTCTGCTACTGATGCAAGCGAGAAAATCGTTTTGGAACGGCTCCCCGTTACGTCGAATGCGATCCAGGCGTCCTGCGTTGTCGTCCAGGTCGGAAGGTCCCCATAGCTGCCCAGGCCAAACTCGACTCTCTCCAAAGGCGACTTATAGACGAGTCTCTTGGTGGTGCATGGGAATGTCAGGTCGGCGTGGGGATCAAACGTAAAGCTATGGTCATACTCCAACCGTCCTGCCTTGGCCCACCGAGGAGTTTTGAGTTGAATGTCAAGCTTAGGTAGTCCGGAGCCGGAGGCACTCCAAGTGACCCAACTCTGGTCAATGAAGTTTAGGGGTGCGTTGTACCCAGGAGAGTCATTCGAGCTACTTCACGAGTCAATTATAGACAACTCCAAGAAATCTACATGGAGCAACGATACGCACCTCCCTCGTTGAGTCGTGAACGTACGGGGCATGAACGTAGTATCACTTGTAGGTGCCATCGGCGGTTCTGAACTCGATGAAGCATCTCCCTCGCGTAGGTTGGAGACGAAAAAGTCATACTCGTGGTTTCCTGGCCCCTTGGGGACAGAACTGTATGCCGAGGGCTTGGGGCGGTCAAGGCTGGAACCCGAATAAGGATTACAGTCCCTAAAGAAGTCGAAGGTCGAGTGGTTGTTAAGGATAGGGCTGCTAGATGGGAAACTCCAGTGTCCAAATCCAGAGCCTCCGAAGCTAGAGTCTCTGAATTCAAAGCCTCCGCCACCAAAGTCGAAGCCGTTAGATCCGAAGTGCTCGGCCATGATGGTAGGTAATATTTGCGGATATGGCTCAGCTTTTGGAGTGTACTATCGTAGTCTCTCAGAGAGAACAAAGGGGAACTTCAGAGCGTGAGAAAGATGTTGATGACAGCAGAGTAGAGTGTGCTGGCTATTCTTTGTTGTCGGAATATTAACGAGGAGGGGAAGACCGATCGGTCGAACACGAGTCTATTTATGTTTGGTGTCGGGCTCGAAGATCTGGGGCCAGGAGGGATCAGGGTCAAATCGGCAGATATGAGGCTCAAGAGTCCCAGAAGAAAACGGCTAGGTTGGGCACTGGTTAACTTGGGGATTGGTTGAACAGAGCAGGCTTTGATGCAAGGGCATTGTCCTTGCAGCCGCTAGCCCCGACCCAAAGACTGTCATTGGCCGGCCCGCAACCGTTCAGTTGTCCCCCCAAAGTTAGACGCACACCACTAACCAAATGATGATGCAACCGTTGTCTAATACCGTGGCTGCGTGGACACTCTGACACTCAACTGATTCGTACAGTGCTACCGTAGTACAGTATTCATTTTGGCTCCGCTAGGGACACTCTAAATTAGCCGTCACGATGGTCATTGAAAGATCAGACAAACATTGCGCCCGCTGTATTGTTTCTTGCTTAAAAGGTGCCCGTCCTAACGCATTTGTAGGTGTTCTGCTCGCCTAAAAATAGCATAAAGTGCGTGTTCTCGGCCACAGAGTAGATCTGGCATGTGAACCGAACAGTTAGAGAGGCCTAGAGCTGGCAGCCAATGAGTACCAGGCCACAACATGAACACCTCCTCTTTATCAAACCCCTCTCACTGTCAATATACCCCATCTCGTTTCCAATCTTTTCCGTTTCATTACTATTGTCTGCAACGATGAAAAGAAGCCATCAGCCACAACAGCAAAAAACACAGTCAATAATACATGACGGTATTAAAACCCAATACCGTATAACACCGTAATTTCCCATTTCATCCCCCTCAAGCCTCATCCATAACTGCTCTGCTGAACGGACAGCAATGGCCCCAGAGCAAAGGCCCCCGAAGCACACTGAAGAGGAGTGGGAAGGGATCAAGGAGGTCTTCACCACACTCTGGATAGACGACGACTTATCCTTACGGGAAGTTATCGACGCCATTGCCACCAGTCACAGCTTCCAAGCGAGGTGAGTAACTTGCCATTACCTGTACCAAACACGGCTCCTGGACCCGTGCTAAGTTCGACTGATGCTGAGGTTTCATGGAATTTGCGCAGTGAGCGTCAGTACAAACATAGAAGCAAGAAGTGGGGTATACGCAAGTCCTAAGGAGTGAGTTTTCTTCACAGATTTATAGTCAAAAATAATCACTTGACTAACTTAATATACAAGCGACAGTCAATAAGAACATTCACCGCCAATGCATCAAGCTCTGCCGTCCATGATGGCAACAGGTTAAGAGCAGAAAGAAACCAATACCCTGAGATTCTCAGTGGATTAATGCCGTCATTGAAACCAACACTCTTCAGGCCCCTACAGTCGCCAGGCCATCTAAGATCCATGCACCTCGCCGCATTTGCAATCCATGATTCCTTCCAACGTGCCCAGATGCTCATGCTGGCTCCTCCTATGAACGACGCAAACCGAACCGGTTTGACAGTTCCACACAGGCATGAAGATGGCTGGCCTCTTGGAGAGTTTTATGTGAGGGCTCAAA
Organism: Fusarium vanettenii 77-13-4; assembly: GCF_000151355.1. Classification (NCBI taxonomy): domain Eukaryota; kingdom Fungi; phylum Ascomycota; class Sordariomycetes; order Hypocreales; family Nectriaceae; genus Fusarium; species Fusarium vanettenii. The sequence goes on along the minus strand of NW_003315799.1, from coordinate 37,631 downwards.
CCCTTTCCTCCTTCATGTCCGTCCCCAACTTCGCATCCCGAGCTCTCAACATTGAGACACTGAATGGTGGAATCCAGGACTATGTCAGTCAGGTGGTCGACGACATGACTCCGAGCCCCATCAATATTATCTGTATACTACAGCTCTGTTGTAGATTTTGTCACGATGACCAGATTCCCGTTCTCAGAATTCTTTTTCGCTTTATCAGGCAGAGGGCCGCCTTGAGAACCCACGGGCACCATCTCCAGTTGCTATGCGACTCGCTCCTGGATTCGTTGGATATTCTTCTGCCCATCATACTCTTTGCCGCCCGCCAGGCAGTGCAGAATTCAAGTACTGTACTCGGGCCGCGTCATCCTCAGACTCTCAGCGCTCTGCGTGGGCTTCATTCAGCTTTGTTGTGCTGGGGGGACTTCTCCAGTGCCCTGCAGGTTTCTATTCACTGTGAGAACCAGGAGACAGAGGTCGAGCGAGACAGCTTAGATGCAACGACCGCATGGCGCGTGGAGGCGGCAGTCAGGCGGATCCGCTGTGAACTGTCCATGAACCGGCTCCACGATGCTGAGGTCCACTTAAGCGAGCTGGCACGGTCAGTGAGGGCTATCGAGGTTGAGTCTGGAAGTATCGACTGGCATATCTTGTTTGCGTTTTTGGATTTCCGCGGTGAGCTACTGCGTCTCCAGGGGAATCCAGCTGCAGAGGACTTGCTTGAGGAGGCGTATTCTGTTGCACAAGCTAACTGCCAGTTGTTTAATTGGTGGTATTTTATATATGCTGAAAGGCATATGGAGTTTGCCAAAAAGCCAATGAATCGCTGGACACCGTTCCATCTTTTCGTATGACAGAGGATACCTAAGGGTAAAAGGTAAAAAGTTTTATATCGCTTAGCACGGGTGCATAACTAGCTGGTAACTAGGCATAAATCAGTGGTCCTTTTTGTTGCATACGCCTCTACCCAGATTGTCACAAGAGTGCACCACGAGAGTCAGAGTGGTGTTACAGATCTGTTGCAGATTCGGCGGGTCTAGTATCATGGCCTCGCCTCGTCAAATATAATGAGGACGAGGAAGGAATAACACGACGGGACAGAGTTAAATCAATCACTAATCTATTCTCTGTCTTGAGATTATCATTTGTCTTGACTGACCGCCCTCTCGTATGGGAATATGGGGGTTAGGGATGGCGCGTGAGTCCCGAGTGCAAAAGTTTATTCAGAACAGAACAAAAACAACAAATACGGGAAAAAGGGAAAAAGGCAATCGAATGAACCTAGTCCCATATTCTTCCCTATCCTATGGAGTGAATTATTGTGGTTTGGAACATTTAACGGGTTGAATTTTGACAAGTTGGTCGCTGACAGAAGGAAGCTCTTGGCTGAAGAACGAACTGGTAAAAGCGGCATGTTCACTGCCCGAGGCCGAGGGCGCCCGACCGATACTAGCCTATCTGCGAAGAATTGCGAGGCAGAAACCAAAAGAAGCATTCGAAGCCTGGTAGTCTCTCGCCTCCCCTGAGTAATATAAGAGATTTAATATCAAGGCAATAGTAACTTGCCCGCCAGAGCTATCACTCCCGCGAGTAGTCTTACACCGTTTGCTAGCAACGAGATCCCTCTATGGGGATTTTGCCGCATACCACGAGAGGTTCAACCATAGCGAAGCACGAGTATGCAACCGACGCAAAACACCTGACCATATCTTCTACTGTAGAAAGGTACCGCCACGGCATCGAACAAGGCTCGCTCCCTCGCCAGACATAGCAGTAAATCTAGCATTAGGGAGTGACTTTGATAAATTTATTAAGCTAGCCAAAACAAGCCCTTTCTTTGCTAGGGTCTGCCCTCGCTACTTGACGAGACTAATCCGAGACGCACTTACGTTTGCTCCCTCCTTTATCTTCTCTATTTTTATTTTATTACCTCTTTCTGTTATCTGGTCTCGACCAGATGGGGACGCCGTAGCTCCCCATCTGAGCGTGGCCACCCATAGCTATGACCCTCTATTATGGGCATCCTAGTTACAGGCTGAACCCACGGCTACTGTTTATCAGCCGCGCCTGATCAATCTGCTGACGGGTTACAGGCTCGATATAATGCGCCGCCTGTGCCGATGGTATGCTGGATAGGGAATAATGTAGGATTAGATCATAGGTAGACTCCCCAAGCTCAGCACATCCATGCTCCTCTAGGAGACTTCTAGGGCCTCACAGCCCCTGGACGAACAATACGTAAACATACATACATACGTACATACATACATACATGCAGTTACCCTGAGAGAAGAAGGAACCGCTAGGCGAGAGCTATGTTGGCCACTGCAGGCGGCACGCAAGACCCGTACAATCGCTAGAGCAAGTATATTAGATATTCCATTGTGTTCAAAGATGATATGTGCGCCAACCAATAAGTTTGGCAATTCGCCGAGATATCACATTTAAGCTCTAATTAAGCCCATACTCCTATTAACTCACCCCAGTAGCCACCACTTAAACCTTTGTATCTTAGTCATAACCGAAACCTTCCTCCTCGATAGCTTAAGTCACTCCTATGACTTAACGACTTAAAAACCTTAATCCCCTCCCCCTATAGCTGACTTCCCCGCTTTATATATATCCTCTTAGCGGCTTTAATATCGCAACTAGCTCTAATAGGCTATCGACCTAGCCTATATTTATTATTATCGCCTTAATAAGGCGGCGCCTTATAGGCTTTATAAGTCCTTTAAGCTCTAATAGCTCTATATATTATATAAAGCGCCTAAGCGCTTAAGGTACTCTTAGGCTCTTTAAAGCTATAAGAAATACCTTATAGGCTAAGATAGCTAATTTAATATATTATATTCCTCTAAGTATTATTTGCTAGAACTTATAAGATAATATTATATTAATCTAATAGATTAAAAGCTATTCTATATTTTATATAATCTAGCTTATTTCTTTATTATTATAAAGATAAGAAAAAAAATAATAGTGCCTATAGGTTATAGTAATAATAGTAATAATAATAATAGTAATATTATTAAGGTTATATCGCTAATTAATTATAATTCTTATAGGTATTATATTTAAAGATATAATATTAAGAGATTATAGCTTAAGAAGATAAAAAAGTAAATAATTCTCTTATTCCTTATATAGAGGTTAAAGTAATTAAAATACCTATAAGAGGCTAGACCTTTTATAATAATATAGCTAGGTATAACTCTTTTACTACTATAGAAGTTTAAATAGGCTATTATATTAATATTAGGTTATAATATTATATTATATTTAAGATCTATTCTTTATTATAGTTATAGCCCGGCCCTTAGTAGGTTAACTAAGCCTAAAGATCATTAGATATTTATCTTCGACGCTGAATGAAATATTGTACCCCTAATCCTCTTTAGCAAAGTAAGTCGCCTAATTCGGCCAGGTGCTAAAGAGTGACGCCGATATGAGCCTCGCCGCTTGCACTACGCTTCTAATATATCGTAGCATTCATTTCAATAAGAATAAAGCATATCATTGAAATATTCATATTTCAGTGAGTGTTACTGATATTTAAGTCACTGGACGCGAATTGAAGGGCGTTCATATTGATGGTGAACCTCTCAACCGTCCACTGCGCAGCTTATTTAATATTCGCCGCGTGTATCAGAAATCGCTATATACCGCTGAGTTGAAGCCTCTATTAAGCTAACTCGAGAAGCCTTCCCGAGGTATTGGTGCCAATTGCGTAGTAAGATGACCTACCTACACAGGTTTCTACGTGCAAACGCAGAAGATATACATTTGCGGGCTTCGAATCCAGGCGTGTATTCTACGTGGACTACCACAGCCATCATGGAAGGACAGTCAGCTTCCGCAATAACTGACATTGCAGCATAGCTCACTATAGGGCACACTTTCCGAGGTTGAAGACCCTAGGATGGGGCCCCGGCGCTGATACGCTTCGTGACCCGCCGTGTGTCATCATTATAGTAATGAATAAGTTTACCGGGCCACCTTATTTAACCACCTATAATAGGCATAAGGTAATACCTATACTCCCTGTGAGGCGAGACTTCTTTCTTAGATATCTATAAGTATACGAATAGTTTCTACTTATAGTATTATATACTATTACTATTAATAAATCACAGAGTATTAAGGTAGATAAGATAGTAATAGATCTATCTAAATAAGACTTTTAGATAGGACTAGGTATATTATAGTATTAAGAGTTAAGATACTAGAGGGGTAAATAATAGATGCCCTATTTTAATAGGTATCTCTTTGCTATAATAAGTTATCTAATAGTAAGGCTAGCTCTATATAAGACTCTATAAGTCCTAACCGATTAGTAGGTGTTTTAATAAAGGTCCGCGACCAGGACCGGTGGAGGCAATAGTAATTTAATTAGCCCCCTTTCTATCCTCTTTTTTCTTAAAATATTCAATATAATATGAAATTCTATCTTAGATAATCCTCTATAGCATAGAGCTACACCCTTTGGACTTTTTTACGCCCCCCCCACCTCCGGTGAGGGTGTCACTATATTTTATATTTTGGCCATTTGTCATTATATCTATATATATGTAATCATGCCTATGTTTACGTCCGAGCCAAGGGGTTACGAAACGAATTCAATTATGAGAAATCCTCCAACTTCTAACCATGTAGTCTCTTCTTAGTGTCATCTAAGATTGGCTGTATCTTTTACATAAGATTATAAGAGTGTCTATTTCGGCTTTTATGAGAAGAAAGATCACGGAGGGCATACCACTGTGGTGATCGGATATTAGATATACTCTTCAAAAGACTTTCGACGCTGTAGCCATTATATGGCTGCGTTGGTAAAGGTCCGAGGCGACTGATCTTGTGCATCTCTTTTATCAATGAGCCGAGAAGCATAGATGAGCATTAGAAGGAGCAGATATCTTTGTTATTGCAGAAAGAACTGCGGAGATTGTTGATCGCTTTAAGAAGTCGACTAATAAGGTTCTATCTCTTTTTATTGATCCTCTCTGGCAATCGCGTTAGCTACGGCAGAAGACGTAAGCAGGAATTACAGACCTAGTATACCTGCGATTGGGAGCTCTGTCGTCTCGACCAGACCCTCGCCATGTCTCAAAGCTAGTTCTGTCATGCATTCAAATTGCTCAGGCTATCTAAAGGCCCACGCCACGCATAGACAGAGGGTGGACTCTGGGCCATGGCACGTCGGCATGCCATTTCCTATTGTACAAAGCCATCGGTCGGCGAAAATTTCGACTATCTCATGACATTCGTAATAGTCGACGATAGTGGCGAGTTTGCAAAGTGTCTCGAGATTGAGAGATTTTGGCACTTCTCGGTGATGGCCGTGAACAATATTTAATAGAATCAGAAGAGCATCTTTGTTCCAATCGCTAGCCGATATCGAGCGACAAGACCCATTGGAGGCGGTCCCTTCTCTCCATGGCCCATCCAGCATTGCCCGAAAGACAGGAGAAGCAAGTTTTAAGTGTTTTGAAGAAACTTGAAATCGAACCTCGGAATGCTGAGCTATCTCTAGTTGGTTCGGGGCAATGGTGTAAGCAGATGTAAACTCGAGAGTGGTGCCATTTGATACACCGTTCGCGCTTAGAGTCGTCGACGGAGGTTGGAACGGGTTTGGGGCTGGAGCTGTGGCAGTTGAGATGGGACGAGACCGCTGCGAAAGCTTTGTCGCAAGTTCCCTGAGAGCCTGGTTGGTTGCTGTAGTTGTTAAGCTCATGGAAGCGAAAAGAGATGGAAGGACCTGGGCATTTGGTTTGTGAAGAACCAACTCTAGATCCGCCTGTGGGTCTAATGCATACGATAAGGGCGGCATCACGGATGTGAATAGACCTTACCTACGGAGCTATAGGAGAATTTAGTTATTTTAGCTACGAGCGGGTATGGATACCTACGGAGTCTGGATGTCGTTTGACTGGATATAGTGATCAATAATGTAGCTGACCACCGGGTGGACGCAACAATCTTCAAATACTCCTGGAATGAACAATAGTCTGCTTTCAAAGTTGGAAAACAAAGAAATTGGATTAATTTGTGGGAGAGAGGAGTGCATGGTCTTTAATTCTTGAGTAGCCATTGATCCGTTAAACAATGGATCTCAACAAAATGATAGGTAGACTCCCGTAGCTCAGCACGTCCTGTGCTCCCTTTGGAGACTTATGGAGCCTCACGGCCTCCCGGACGATAAATATACATGCATACATACATGCTCATCATGCACGTTAAATTCCTTGCTCAAATTCGATAACTAACTAGACCGCACCTAGGCGGCAAAGAAATATGTGGAAAATAAAGCAAGACGAGACAACAGACAGCTATGTTACTCTGGCTTTCTTCCCCAAATGACTCGTTGCTGAAAGAAAGCATGGTATCTGCCTGAACGCATCTCACGTCGAAACTGAGCGCAGTACACGGAAACCTCCTCCTTGGTCCATCCCAGAAGCTGGCTCGCCATGTAAAGCACGTATCCCTCCAGGTCCTGTTCAAGAGAGGCCTGCAGATATTGGCCAATTTCCTTTTGTTTAGGGTCTCTGGGCCAACCCCCAATCGGGACCTTGAATTCGTTGTTGGCATTAGCCCTTTCACATTCTCAGGAGCAAAAACCAAGATTTTCAATCTCACCTTCTTGTCCACATACTGAATATCGACAAATCCAGCGGCTTCCATGCTCTTGCGCTGAACATCATCTTCAACGACAGTGCAGGAACGACCCATTTTCTTGGCACCCTCGATGAAGAACTTGCCCCATTCGCTGTGGGCACTACCGGGCGGAATCGTATCATCATCACTCTCCGCCACGACTGTTGGCTCGTAGCTTTCAACCCAACCACCAGGCTTGCATACCCTGTATGCGTTGCTAAACAACGCATTCCAGTCTGTGATGCTTCCGAACAAGTAGCGCATATGCACGTAGTCAAACGAATCGGGTTCAAATGTCCACGTTAGGTTGCAGTCCTCGATTTCACTCGGCTGGGTCAGTCTCCAAGATACGTCAGTGTACGGTAGACTCTTACAAGGTCAGGTTTGGTGGAATCCAACTCGGTTGGATGGGTGAGAGGTCTGTTCCAATAACAGTTGCAGAGGGGAACTCATCGGCGAAATCGCTAGTGTAAAGAACAGATATTAGAAATACTCAAGCGAGAAGTCTCGGGGCCAAGCATACATTGCCCAAATGCCTAAGGTGCTGATATTAGCCGTGTTCTTCTCACCCCGACTGTCCGATTTTGAGGCCATACCTGTTCCGGTTCCCACGTCTAAAACCTTCTAAAGAGTCGGGTTAGAGCGAAAAGATTGCCCCGGAAAAGACATGCTGGTACCTGAATGTCGTTCTTCAAGGGTGCTAAGAACAGCTTGTCATCAAGAACGAGAAGCATGGCGTGATGGCTGTGGGTTAATGAGATGTTAGAATCATCCTGCCGCTTTGAGGAGCCGCTCACTTGACGTCTTGTGATTCATTTTGCTGTTCATCGTTGGAGGCCCTATATGCCGCCATTCGGTGAATAAGGCTTCATCCACAGTAGTTCGATCCTGCCATACCAGTATTCGGCATTTCCTTGCTCAGAGTGGTATGTGCGGCCGTGGATAGTTCGATACCGCAAAATACTGGAGCTTAAGGACGCCGTCGAGGTGGCTGCATGTGTCCCGAGAGCCGACTCCGTATCAACGCCATCGTCATCGTCTCCCTAGGCACACTTTTAATATGTCGCATAAAGAGACTAGAAATCAGCAGCCTGTTACCTGTTGTGCGAGTTGTACCCAATGCTCAGCGGGATGAAACGCTTGCGCCTGGGGTAGTGTGACGCCGTCGTCGCTCGGCTGTGGCCCGCCGGTGCCAGACATTATGAAACAAAGTTAATGAAGATGAGCTAGCAGGGCAATTATGGGAATGACGGATGATTCACCCCACCGAACGAATTCTTAAGTGGATTAAGAATAGTTATGTCAAATCTCAAGAGGTTGCGGGATTTTCTGTAGACCCCTCCTTCAAAATGTGCGCCAAGACCACAATCATTGGCTCTCAGGCTCTGACTCTGGGCTCGCGTAAATATCCCCTCTGAGTTTCGCGATCGTCTGCTGTCAGGGGTTTGTGGTCTGAAAAAGTTGGATTGTATGACGAGTCATCGATCATAGCACACACAACACCGACAGTCGAAAGAGAAGGGTTTGAGTTTCAGTATTTCTTCAGGAACTAATAGCAAGCAATGGGGCATGTATGCGTGATCGCAGGGAGCTGTTTTTCCGGCCGAAACTGACCGCGGCACCAACTTCGAGCCTTTCCACGTAGAAACACGCAACTTTCGCATCAGCACACTGCCGCCAACGCCTCTGCAGCTATTCCAGCTTTTCCTTCCTATTTCCCTCGTTGAGAGATGGGTCCAATATACCAGAAGCTGGATCTCCTGGCCGAAGGAAAATGACGTTAATAGCTGGAAGGACCCGATGACGAAGAACGCAAGGCTACGAGTTTGGCAAGGGACCTCTATTGTAGAAGTATATATCTAGCTTGGAATGCTAATTTATATAGGTATATATAAGGAAAAGACGATTAAGAGCTACTAGAGTACCCCGAAGCCGGGGCAGCAACGCCCTGAATACTTAATCGTCAAATTTATGCCGTATTAGAAGTTTTAGATCCTTTATTATTACCAGTTATCATTTATCTTAACTAACTGCCCTCTCATATAGGAATATAAGGGTTAGGGATAATAGGTAAATTTTAACTATAAAAACTTATTTAGAATAAAAGAAAAATAATAAATATAAGAAAATAAGAAGAGGATAATAGAATGAACCTAGTCCTATATTTTTCCCTACCCAGAAGGCTAGTGATAGTTTGGCCCCCCTGTCCGCCATTGATCCGTGCCCCTAACCCCCCTTGCGAAAACCTCATCCACATATGATAATATCACGTCGCCTTGATCCTCTCACCCCACAAATGCTCGGTGTGCAGGTCCAACGTACTACCCTCATTTAATGCCATATTGCGACCACAAAACTCAATATACCCAGCCGTCACACTACTCAAATCCAATCCTGGATTGGCATCTTCTCTGACCTGCACTGTCCAGTCGCAAAACGGCCCAATGGGTGGCTTCTCGTTGACACCCGGAAGGTTAGGTCTGCCAGCGTAGTCGTATTGGATGTCCTGGATGTCATAGACGAGCTTGGGGTCGCCGCTGCATTTGCCTTTCTGGTTGAATATGGTGGTTTCGTAGGAGAATTGCAGAGATACTGGGGTGTGCGAAAAAGCGTGAGGCTTGCCGTCTGGTGACCAGATGACTTCGCCGCCGGACTGGAGGATTTCGATTCTGAGGGGGTGGGAGGAGTTGGTGATGGAGGTTTGGCCTGTCGCGGGCAAGGGCGTGGGCGTTGAGCCGGTGGTGGAAGTTGTGTTGGGGGTTGTGGCGGCTGGAGAAGAACTGGTAGTGACCTGGGATGTGTTGGGTGCCGCTGTCTGGCTCGGCGAGCTCGTGTTATTCGTGTTATTCGAGTTGTTTGTGTTGTTTGGCGTGTTCAACCCAACAGTGGCTCCCAACAACCAGACTCTGACCTGGGTCAGACGCACATTGACCATATCACTGAAGCTCGGGCTCGAAGCAGGTGTGATAGGAAACATGGCTGTGTAGTTCTTTGTGGGGTCCTTGATATCGCTGAGCGTGTCACTATCCAGCTGGACGATGATGCCCTGCTCCAAGAAATTCTTGGACTCCGGCCAGGATGACCAACCGCCCGACTGGAACGTATCGAAACAGCTCTCAAACTTGGAACTCAGTTGGCTTTGGTAGTTCAGCAGATTGATGGAGCCGTTCATGGGCCCGGGCGTTGAGAAAGAAACGGTGTCGATATCCATGGGCCCCCAGAAGGCGAGTGCTCGAGCCTGGCAATTGAGCTCCTCCATGATCTGCAGTTGATTCTGGCACATGAGTCGCTTCAGCCAAAAGTAGATGGTAGGCAGCGCGGGATCAAAGTTGAGAGCCTCGGTTCCCAGAGTGGCGGATTCGCCGGCACAGCCGGCGACAATGTTCTCTAGCTGCAGGACCGTCTGGACAAGGGCGTTGTAGTTGACCACGGCGTCGTTGCGTTGCGTTACTAGATTGATAAAGTTTTTGAGATCCGCCGTGACGGCGGCCGAAGTTGCGGTTGGGATTTGGGCGCTAAAGTTCTTGATGAGCTTGGTGATGGTGTCATTTGTTGCAAAGATTTTGGCGTAGTCGGGCTGGTCGGCGGTGAGATCGCCGGGGTCGAGAATCTGGAACGTGTTGACAAGACTGCTGATGGTCCCTTGGCACTGCCCCAGCTGCTGGACGATATAGCTCTTGTTGACCCTGTTGTTTTTGTTGTTGGCAATGGTGGTCCAGGACTGATATGCGACATTGACGCCTTGAACGCCGGTGGTCAGTTCGTCCGGTGCCATGCACAGCGTAGACAGCGCATTGAGGACAAGATCCGGCGTGACGTCGAACTTGTTCTGTATGTCGTCGGTGAATGTCTCGAGAGCGGTGCTGAGCTGTTGTTGCGCGATTTGCATCTGTGGCGTGAAGACGAGAATAGCGGCGAGCGCAACGTCGAGCTCTCCTCCAGTATTGGTGATGTCTTGGATCTGACTATTTGCGGCGTCTTCCATGGCTGTGTTGGACGTCTGTGCTGTGTCGACTTGATCCTGCGCGAGTTGTTGCTTCTGATCGGCCTTTGCATACTTCGAAAACACCTTCTCGAGGGCCTCAAAGGTGGCGATCATGGTTGGGACGCGGGCCTGGTAGTAGGCCAACGAGAGACGAGGCACCCAAGTCGCGGAGTGCCCCCAGATATCCTGGTTGAGAATCATGCTGCTCAGACGCCGTTCAGCGGTCTTGTAGATGCGATTGAGCTGTGAAATGGGCTCTGTTGTCAAGTTGTAGTAGGACGAAAGCCATTCCAGGGCCGTTGTAAGAGCGCACCCGATAGGGGCACCATCGCCCCTGAGCATGACATCCAAGAATCCCAATCGCTCTGTGAGCTTGTTGTACAGTTTCATTGCCTCTGGAAACTTGTTTCGGTCGTTGGTGAAGTACAAGGCGTCGGCGGCTTCGAGTATCATCTGGCATTGTTCGGGGCAGGCAAATGCTTGGTCAATGTTGCAATCGGCCCGGGTCCCGACCAACGAGACAAAGAAGGCCTCGGCATGGTTGTCTGGTTGATCGGTGCCACGCGCGCCGCTGGACTCGGCGGCGGTCAGCCCACTTCCTCCTGCGCCCCCTTTACCACCGGCAAGTTGGCAAACGGTTTCGATAAAACTGTCTTTCTGCGTGTCGGCAGCTATCTGCAGACAGTCCATAAGAGTGGATAGTTGATCCCGCAGTGGCGATGGTGCCGAATAGGCGACAGTGAGGTTGGTGACCATCGTCGTTACCGCAGCCAGGGCCGTCTGCAGATTCTCTTCGTTCTGTACACCACCCACAAAGTTCTTACATTGCGCGGCCAAATGGTTCATTGCTGTTGCTTCTGACCCATCCGGGTTTCCTGGCCCACCACTGCTATCCCTAAGCTTTCGAAGAGCAACGAGGAGCGCCTTGGCACTTTTCATGGTAGCTGGCCCCGGAATCGGGGTGACGCTTAGGGGATTATCGATCCGGACGAGATCGGCCAGTTGGGTCTGGAGGTTCGTTGCCGACAGATGCAACTGCGACATGCTTGACACCATCGTCGCCCATGCGGTGAGCACGGTTCCATCAACGCCGTCGGCCAAGAGGGTCGTGGTGAGTGTAGCGGATAGGTTTGTGTTGACGTCGTCGATCCACAAGACCCACGGCTTCTTGTACTGGTCCGTTGTCGTGGTCAAGTACAATCCATAGCGCAGTGGCTCAGATCCGATGTAGCATCGCAAATTTCCTTGGTCGCGTTAGTTGTTGATGATCCAATGTGAGACGTCCGGAATGCCTCACCGCAAGTGCCACCGTCTCCTCCGTTACCCGCAGTGCTGCCATTTCCTCCTTTCCCCCCGTCACCTCCAAACGCCTTCAAGGTGAGCGTGGTGTTGAGGTCCGGATCTGGGGCCTCGACGTAGAGCCAAATGGCACCAGCGTCGCCGCCAGTCTGTCCATTTGATGCCGAACTGGATGCAGCTGCGGTTGCTGCAATACCGGCTGGCGCAGCCGCATCTACAGTCGGTGTTGGTGGCTCAATCGTGGTCGCCACTGGAGCCGTATTTGTTGACCCGGCCGCGGCTGTCTTGCCGACGGCCTTGGACACTCCGACATTCCCGTCCTCGCCGGAGACGTCGATACAAGCATGGCCATTACACGACTTGTCGATGACGAGCTGGTTGCAGAAGATGCCAAGATTCTTGCCTGGGATTGCGATCTTGCTACTGGCGAGGGTTACCTTTTCTGCGTAGATGAACAAGGTGCTTTCGCTGAAGTTCAGCGTCTTGTCGAGTGTGACACCCTCAGTTCTATTGGTAAGAATGGCCAAGGTGTCCTCGCGGTTGAAGACAACATAGTTATCGTCAAGAGAGCCGCTTGAACTCAGCACAGGTGGGGTGATTGGAAAAGTTGGCGCTGGGTTCGCTGGCGTCGCCGAGCTGGGTTGCGACGGCCCGGGCGTTGTGGTGGTTTGGTCTTGGGACCCCATCTTGAAAGGCGCCAAAGTTGTTTCTTCCGTAGAGAATGCGGATGGTATCCAGGAGGAGTGGACTTATGTCGGAAGTCAAGACGTGCTACTCTGTATGCTGTGCTGGATGCTCCCAAGACCTGAAGACCTGGGAGCATGATGGAGTCTAAGCCCCTTCGGACAAGTCGTCTGCGAGGCCGACTCACCGCCGCTTTTCAGCTGCTCTTATCCTCCTCTTTAGTCTCCTTTCAACAACCAACGGAAGCCATAATATGCGATCACTGTGAGCGTGCTTGAGACGACGGAGTAGGCGTATCAATAATCGCTACCACGCGGATATAGCAAGGGTCCCCCGGCGGGCCAACCTTTCCGAGCCTGGCGAAGCCCCGGATAGCCCCGCACGCTACTATAGTCTAGACCGCAGGGCGAATATATCCCTTATCGTGTCTTAGCTAGACTTGTTCTAGATTCCACGTCGAACACGGGACAGCGGAAACTCCCGCCCATGGGGATCGTCTCTCAGAAGTACGTAGGTAGGCCAAATCGTCGACCCACTGCTGAGATACAAATACTGCAACAATGTCAGTGAATCTGAAAGTTGAAGGGGCGCAGAACCTCATCTGTTGAACCCACACAATCCAACATCATTCCGTCGCCATGTCAGGCACATCTCAGCCGTCGAACCCATATGGGCAGCTGCCGTTTGATAACACAGACCCTCCCACAAAGCCTGCTCCGACCACCCTGACCAGCTCCATGCTTGGCAAGGATTCAATTAATGGATGGGATGTGCTGGTTTCGTATGACGAAGTGACGCTCAACACACTCCTAAGCAACCAAGCCCAGGCTCTCAATATCAGTGCTCCTTTGACCTGGTCGGAGCCATACACGAATGACTTTACCGGAGCTATATCGACGCTCTAGTTCAGCCTGACGCTGCTCCAGCCCACTCTTGCTTTTGCCGATTCCTCCAACACAGTGAACCTGACCTTTGGCTTGGCTGGCAGCTATACGGACTCGAACACGTCTTCCACCGTCACCCTGCCGAGCGGTCTGACCTGCGTCGTCGCCACCAATCTCATCAACGTCTCCGGAACATGGGACGCGACCGGCTGGAATACTGATGCTTCGGACTCACAGGACTCCAATAGCGGCAACACCGTCGTCCTTTTGGAGCCCCACACCAGTGCCACCTCTGGTGTCTGTATCGACTTCCGCCAACCCCAGGCAACCCTCAATCTGGCGCCAGGAACCTCTATCGTCAGCGATCCATCGTCGCTGCTAGACCCCACCGTCGTGACGGCGTTCCTGCAGGACCAGATCAAGGCGCACTTTTCCAGCTGTGGCCTCAACGTCTGTCTCGCGGCCATCACTAACAACTCTGCCGTTGACAACAGCACCGAAGATGTTTTGCAGCCCGCCGAGTTCTGCTTCACCGTTGCCAAGGGAGCCTTGATGATGTGGATCGGCCTCCAGGGCGGGCCCAACACGGGCACTCGTCCGTCAGGCCAGATGGCTCAGCCGCTGGTCTTCAGTCCAAGTGGCCCCGGGTCCGAGATTCCGTCCATTCCCCTGGGACGCCATGCCAGCGTCATCTTCAGTCACGATACCATGGCCAACTTGTTCCTTGTTCCTGCTCTGACGGCAAACGTCATGGCCCCTGCCAAGCCCGGCGGCTCACCCACCCCAGTGTTCAAGACGGTAACGTGCACCTCAACAGCCGGAACCCGTGAGTATTTTCCCCCCACTCTTCGTTAAAGAGTCTGTTGCTGACCTCGACTAGCTGGGATGAATTTCTCCCTGGATTTCAACTCTAGCCCGACCACGGTTGCTGAAGACTCAGACGATGAGGTGTTTTCCAACTCCTGTTACGATGGCTGCACCGTCGACCTGGACGAGAACGCCGCCACTCTGACCATTGACGGCAACCAACGCCCGGTGGTCGGTAAGAGTCCTGCGTTCGCCTTTACTTGGGAAAGCGACACCAAGCACGTGACCTGGGGGTCCAGCGCGATGTTCGGCGGTAGCGAAGGAGGGGACTGCTACCTCACATTCCACTGGAGCGGAACAGGTCAGTGGCAAGGAGCCATTGATGCGACACGTCTTGACCAACTCGCCGTCATCTTGGACTTAGACCCGACGTTTAGCACGGCTGAAACAGGCACAACATCCATCAACGGGCTTTTTCCCTCGAGTGGTGTCCCCTCGGAATACCAGGGTCTCGCGCCCGACGCTCCCTCGCTGAATATCACACTGGAGCCGCTCAACTACTTGCTCACCACCAGCCTGCTCCTACCGGGGCAGTACGAGTTCCTCGCTGACTACCCAGTTGCGGCCTCGACCTCGGTCCAAGCAGGAATTGCCACGCCTCGGGACACCATCTTGACTGGCAACATCGCGCCGAAAGGCACACCGCTGCCTACAGCACCTGGACCTCAATTTCTCGGTCCGTACCTCATCAACTTTGAGTCTCTGACATCTTCACCTGCCGCCGTTCCCGGCGCTCTGGACTCGATCCCAACGTCAACCCCGGTATCGGCGGCAGTGGCAGCACAAGCCTCAACCTCAGGATCGGGAACCGATCCAACGCCCCCGACCCTGGACGACTTCAAGAATGCTCTCCTCTCCTTCCCTCGGTGCAACATGCTTGGCGACCTTCTGACTTCGACGCTGGTAGAACCGCCAACGCTGTCGGCGACCGATCTCCTCACCAAGTACGGTTTCGAAAATCTTGTTGGTACCGACTTGCTCTCTCTTTGGGACACGAGCCTGGATCAACTTCTCAGTGAGCCGGCCTCCGCACCTCCGTCCCCGACAACATCGACCCCGACGCCGGCGCCGGCGCTGGTGCCGAGCCCCCAATCTGTAGATCTCCGTCTATATGCCGGCTACTATGTCGTCTCCTCGCCTCCTAGCGCCGCTGGGGAGCAGTTTGTCGTTGACCCCGTCACCGGCCACATCAAAATGGGAGCCGAAACCGCCGTCCCACGACAGACATTCGACACGTCGACCAACCAAGTCATGGTCACCTGGCAGTTCCAGGGAACGACCTTCTCGGCAGCCTTCAGCGTGGTCATCACCCCTGATAAGTTGCAAGTGGGGACATGCTGCATCGGCGCCACCACAGCGGCCTCTCAGTCTGTCGCCACGACATCGCCGACGACATCACTCGCAGTATCGCTGGCGGCCGGGGCGACTCTGGAAGCTAGTCAAGCGCAAACCCCCGTGCCTACACCCACGCCCACGCCTATGCCTACGCCTACGCCCTTTGCGGCCTACCTCAAGGGCTTTCCCGTACCCGGCCCCCCACAACCCATGATCCTCATGATGTCCAACAACGGCACCAACACAACCGACCCGTCCTCGTCCTCGACCTCCTCTTCCGCCCTTGATCAAGCCAACGCATGGGCACCCCTAACCGCATATATCAGCGTTGTTCTCGTGGCGCTCACTCTGTACCAGACGTGGAAGCAAACCCAAATCCAAACCAAAGTCGCCACCAGCGAGGAAGTCAAAAAGCGAGATGCCGAAATCGCGCTACTGAATGCGAACAACAAAGCCTTGCAGGCGGCAAAGGACAAAGTCGACAATTGGGTGGAAGAGCAGCTCACTCAGGAGACAAAGAAGTTCTACCAGGGCTCTGCGCGTGCTGTAGAGCGGGAGACAGCCATGAGTCAACTCGTCACGAAGATTACGGCGGCGGCGACCCAGAGATTGGATGCCTTCCTGGTCACGAATGATCCAAACAAGACGGGGAAGTGGTTGACTGATCCCGCCGTTGTGGCGGATGCGAAGATGAAGATTATCGCTGCAACAAAGGAGGCGCTCCCGGCCAGTGCAACCGAGGCTCTAGGGCCGTTGACGGAGGTTGTCATCCAAGATGCATTGGACAATTCGCCCTTGAAGGGGCTGTTGGGTGCCGTTGATGTGACGAGGATTCAGGCAGCGGTCAAGGGTAAGGAGATTGATCGGGTGGTGGGCAATCTGCAGGACCACGGGGGTCCAAACAGCGCACCGTTTAGCGAGTTGGTCGGGTTGAAGGTCTTGAGCCAGAAGATATCGGTGTTAGGGGCCACTTCATTGACGGCATTGCAGGGCGAGCTGACGACCTTGCAGACTGGATTTGCCACGGCGGGGGAGCAGGTATCCGTGCAAGAGACCGTGGTGAAGCAGGCGGAGGTCGCCGCGGAACAAGCGAAGGGTCAACAGGGGGAAGAAGCGGCGCAGAAAGCATATACTGCCGCTAACGAAAAGCTGGGCCAATTGCAGAAGGACGTCGAGGCTACACAGAAAGCGTTGAGTGACAACCAGCAGCAGACAGCGGATACCACGAAGGCGATGAAAGACAGTGAAGGCGAAGAATCGCGGCTGGGTGGGGAGGTAGACAAGAAGACAGTCGAGGCGTTGAAGTAGAACCCTGGTAGAAATATCAAGAACCGCTGGAGAGTGGCATCACGGAGCTGTGCGTATTGAGCTGAAGATAAGGCAGTCTAGCAATCACCTAGAAAAACGTGAGCGGCATTCGTCTCGCACTGTGCCCGCGTCCGCATGGTAAATGCACAGATTAGCCCTCCCCGGGAACCATTACCACTGACCTATTGAGGGAGTGGAGATGAATCCTAAATGCTCCCTAGACTGCGAATAAACCTTACCAGGACTGCCGTTCCACCCGAAGTCTATTCCTGCAAGTGCCTTACTAGCTAGAGCAGCTTCTGAAAACCCTAATCGTGCCATCCATCTCCAGGCACGCGTAAAGGTGAGCAGACTTACCAACCGAGACTCATTCTAGTGGCAAAAAATCTCAAAACTTCCTGTCTTGTGACGGCATAGTTCCAGGCTAGTTTCGAGCGGTACCCAAAGACAGTCTGGTCTGATACGGGATATGTATTGTTCCGCCACAATCTTTGCATCTTTCTTGTTCTATTCTGTATTCTTTGAGAGAACCCTGGCTCCAGCACACTACTCTCTCACCATGCTGCACTTGAATGGCGTATATGTTGACTTTTTAAAGTTGCTGCATATCAGCTAATCCAGCTTGAAGAATGAAGAGCGCAAATTCGTGACAATTGTGCCTGAACTTGAGAGCGGATTTGACAGGTAAGACTTCGAAGGGCAAGTAATCCTTCCTATGGCTGATGCTACTACCAGTCTCCTCCGATCCCAGTCTGTTTCATTTATTGTTGGACAACAAAAGATGGAATACACAATCCATGCAGAGGTCTTCGCACGTTCATCCGCACCACTCGATGTTCTGATCAATGGCGAAATGAAAGAAGCCCGAGACGACCGCGTAGAATGGTTGGAAGTCGAAGAGGACACATTCGTGCGTTTCAGCCTGTGGGCTTAGACGGGTTCCTACAGGAAAGCCAGCCCACATCTGGTGATTCGCTCCTCCAATACTACAGCTGGCGCTGATGAGTCTGTTAAAATGGAGGCTTCGGGGCTGGAGGTTGTTGAAGACATACCGGAATTATACTCCCTACAGACCATCTTAGGAAAGCGGCCGCGCAAGTTACCTCCGAATTGCAGCAATTTCCATTCAATCAAAACTGCCACCACTTCTGTGGTGACCTGCGGGATGTGCTCACTGGATTTCTATCGCCCTCAATATCTAAGGAAACCTGGTTCTACCGACTCTCTTCATTCTACACCATCCATTCCGGTGTGTCCACCTTGCTCAGAGAAATCAACAAGTAGTAGACGATATCGGCTTGCCGAGACATTTATCTACCCCACTCCATCTAGGATCTTCGCATTCGGGACGAATACAGATGCAGCAGAAGACCACAGCGAAGTCTTACTATCGCACGCCAAGTTGTAGGTCCATGTGGAGATATATAATATAAGACTGCTTGCCCTCGTGTTTAAAGTTGATATGTATGCTAATTTAATTTAGCAATTCGCTGAGATTCTATATCTAAGCTACCGTAAATTAATATATAACTCCTAATAGGTTAACTTATCTTAATAGCTATAAGCTAAATTTTTTTACCTTTAGGACTAAAACCTTTTTTTTAACAAGTTATACCTATAACTTAACTTCTTAAAAACCTTAATTCTTTCTTCCTAGCCTTTTTATTTTATACTTAATATGTTTATATAAGTTTAAGTGGTTTTATTAACTTTAATAAATTATTAATCTAAGCTATATTATTTTTATAGCTTAAATAAAGTAATTTATCTTAAGCTTTATAATTATAAGCTTTTAAAGTTATTATAAGTTATAAAGTCAATAATATTATATAAAATACCTTAATGCCTTAAGTATTTTTATATACTTTAATCGTACCACTGCATGCTGCTCATCTTGCAGGGTAATCCACCACACTCTGAGGTCAAACCTACACTCAGAGCGTATGTCAAGCCCATTTGTTCCAAGAAGAAGTTGTACCATCCTTTTATGTTCCCTCAAAACCGTAATCAACAGTGGCGTCTGCCCGCGGCTATCTTGACTATTGACATCAACTCGTTTTTGTGCGAGTAACAGCGCAGCTGCTGCCTCATCCCCGTCGCGTACTGCTTGCAGTAGAGACGCTTGAAGTACCGAATCTGGACTAGACTCGCTCAGGAGACCTACAATCTCGCGATGTCCCCCTGTCGCTGCAAATAGAAGAGGAGTGAAGCCGTCGTTCTCCTCACAATCCAGGCGGGCACTTCCATTTCCGAGGATCGCCTTGACTAGTTCCTCTTCGCCATTTTCTGCTGCCCAGTGGAGTGGTGTCTGCAAAAGATAATTCCTGGTGTCTAGACTAACGCCATTGAAATTACTCAGAATCTGTCTGATCCTTTCGTTGTCCACCTCTATAGTCCTGCGTAGTCTCTTATGATGAGGTTCGCCTTTAGAATCTCGGTGCATGCGTTGCTGTTCAAGGAGAAACCCCACCATATCATAATTGCTATAAGCTGCTGCCCACCATAGCAGGTTCTCATCGTGGTTGTATTGGATGTCCAGATCCGTACGGCCCTGAGAAACAAGAAACTTGACCGCTTCAAGTCTCCCAAAATCGATAGCCCACAACAATGCCGTCTGACTGTAGGTATCGGTCGACCTCAGAGAAATATCGACATTCGCCAACATTGACTCGGTCAGTGAGTAATGCCCTCTTGCGATCGCAATCTTGAGCGCTGTAGATCCTTGAGAATCTCTTGACGTAATGTTAATCCCATCAGCCTTCAGTAGCAGACTGACCACGTTCTCATGTCCATTATCTGCTGCGAGCGACAACGCTGTCAACGCTCTGGGGTCCTTGGAGTTACAATCAATACCTTTTGCCTTTGGGAGCCGCCTGACCACCGCCTCCCGCCCGTTCGCCGCCGCATGCCAGAGCGGTGTAGGACAGGTAATTTCAAGGCCTTCTTTATGAATGACTCCAGAATTGACATCAATGTCATTCCTCTCAAGCAGTATCTCAACTACCTCCTCGTGCCCATTTTCGGCGGCAAAAGACAGCGGGGCCCGACCACTCCACCAATAGTGAACCGGTGATAGCGCAGAGTCTGGATCGACACCATCGACAAGTAACAGTAACTTGACCACCGCTACATGGCCGTTTTTGGCTGCATATGATAACTGGGTCAAGCCACTATGTTCAAGTGGCCCAGGTGTCTTTGAGTTGACATCGACACGAGGGGTGGTAAGCAGCAACTTAACTACTTCCTCGAGTCCTTCTCCTGCAGCCAAAGAGAGCGGTGTGCGCTGATACGAATCCTCGCCAATGGAAGCATTTCCATATTCTCTCGTCGAGTATCTGATCCAACCAGCGAAAAGATAGGACTTGTGAACTTCCGAAGGAAAGAAGGGTTCGCTGCTCATATAATCTGGGTCAATGTCGGCTTGCTCAAGCAGCAATTTGGCCACCGCCTCGTGTGCGTTGTACACTGCCCACCAGAGTGGTGTCACCCCGTACAAGCCTGTGCAGTTGACGTCTCCGCCTGCCGCGAGCAGCTATTGCACCACAGCTACATGCCCGTTGGCTGCTGCATATAACAACGGCGTGCCTCCGTAATCGTCCGTAGTATTGGTATCGTAGGTTTCAAGTAGAGCCGTGACTATTTCTCCAACTCCAAGGCATGCCGCCAGATGCAACCCATTCATTCCTTTCGGAAACACCTGGCTGTACCGCAGAGGTTGACGGAAACCGTTGAATGCCCACAATGACTGAACAGCAGCCTGCACTTTTCCCTCGCTCTTTACGAAGTCCAAAACTTTACTGCTGAGTTTCTTCGACTCCCGGGCATGGTGTGCCCAGTTATGCGAGGAATAGTCGTAAAACGGATAGAACTCCAACCGATCCTCAAACTCCTCATTCGTTTCGCAACATCCTTCCTCAAACGCAGTAAATGAAAGATATGTGACGCATGTCTCCAGTATTTGGTCCTCGCAATTCGGAAACAGTGTAGTTTTCCTTGATTCGAAGTACTCTTCCGCGGTGTGGTGGACTAGTCGGATGATAGCACTCTCCGTATCAACGATGACCAAACCGGCACATACGGTCAGCACGTCTTCGATATTCATCACGCTCTGTGGATCGATTTCTGGAGCGTCTTCTTCTACCGCCAGAGCTTCTAGAAGTTCGTCTATCGTAAGACGTCTTTTGACGCAGGTAATCCACAGTAGAACTTGCGTGGCTGCCTCTCTACTTTCGGCTTTCTGACCCTTAATTCTCTTCATTGCATCGTCGTATGTATCTTCGTATGGATGTTGGTTCGCCTTCGCCCTGATTTCAAATTGACGTAACTTAGCTCTTATGGCCTTCGGAGTCATTGCATCAACTAAGGAGTCAATATAGAGTTTTGCAAGTAAGAACCTAGTAAGCAGAGTTAGCATGATAAAGTTGCGTATTTTCTAGTTCCTTACATTCCATCTACGGAAATGATAATCCCGGTTTTGATCTCTTCTTGTAGGGCAAGATTGCCTCTCAGGAATCTTTTTATTACCAACAACTCGCTGTCCAAGTATCTTCGTACATCCTCTTCATGAGCACGAATATCTAATGAAATGCCATCCTTGAGATCTCTTGTAATCTCAGGTAATGGTCTTGACGTTACGAAAATGTTGACTCCAGATTCCTGCTGAAGTTCGGTGATTTTTGAAAGAAAGCGTGCTCGACAGTTATCAGATACCTGGCACTCATCAAGTGCATCAATGACGACAAATACCCTGGTATGCATTGCTATCACATATCGGAGTGTTGCAATGTATTTTTCGAGCGTTGGTCTAGTCTGTTGGGTTTGGTGTCGTTCATACAGTGCTCGCACAGCTTGGGGCAACGGAAACTGTCCTTGAGCAAGTTGCTTCAATAGGCTTGCCATCAACTCATTGAGTGTCTGCTGACTTTGTCGTTTGTGATAAAAATAGATGAACGCGATCCCAACAATGGAATTTGAGTTCATTTCTCGTCTCTTTCCTAGATCTTCGATCAAAATCGATGCAAGTGTCGTCTTTCCTGCTCCAGGGATGCCCGGGCAAAACAAAGTGGCATTGTCTCCGGTGAGCCAGGCGTGGTATTCTTCTGAGGCGAGAAGCCATTGACCAGTGTTTGGTGCTCTTTTCTCCAAGTTATCGCTGTGTTGAGAACCGTAGTCAAATGTGGATAGCCAGTTCAGAATCTCTAGGTCTGCTTTATGGTCGGAGGGGGATTTCAACGTGTCAACCTTTGCCCCGATTATTGTGAGGGTGTCATGTGCTAAAATTAAATGAGCAACTATCTCAAACTTCTTAAGATGACTGACCTCCTGAAAGAAGCTCGCCGAGTCTCCTTTCATTCTCAACCTGGCTGGGAGGAATTTCTAAGAGAAGATGTTTTGCGTATGCAGCTACTACCACAGCGGCATATCCCTGCCAAACTTTGTTCTTGTGCGTGTCAGAGTAATCGCAGATACCCCTGATAATCAAGCAGGGAAACCGGTTCATCAACCCTGCTGCTTCCATCTCGAAACAAAGAACATTCTTTTCTGCTGCGAGCAGATCGCGAATCGAAGCGTCCATCATCAACTGGTTTCCTAAAGCAACAAGTCCATGGTGAACTTTTGGATTGTCGTCGTAATCAGCCCTTGTGCGTCGCAATATCAGCCTGGGTGGATCATCACCGCATATTGCCGCACAATTATTTGGGTTGTTTTCAGGATGTGTGATGTCGGACTCATATAGCGTGTCGCTACTTGGGTCTGGCCGACCATACTTTTTTTGCAGTTTTGGATTCTCCTTGAGAGCGTCGTCAATAGCCCTTTCAAGCATGCGATCAGCGAGCTATTATGTAAGGCTTAATCTAATGGTAGATTTATAATAAAAAGGACTACCTCCTTAATATATTTCTTTGGGTATATATTGCTAAGCAACACTTGATAAGACAAAGACAGTTTATTTCCGATAGGTTAGATTTGCAAGTGAGGGGTAATTAACAATCTTATTAATGATTGGGGTTGCCAGCCAATCGCAGCAGGGGTCAATTACGTCTCCTATGCTTAATCTTAGCTCATGAATTGCGTCTTAACCAAGCTCGTCTGTGTAAAGTATACAATAAAGACACAGGGCGTGCTATTCATTTTAGATTTAAATACCACCTACGTAACTAGCCTTAGGGTTATGGTTGGGGTTAGTATTTGCTATCTAAGCTAGTCTGCCCGGGAGGTTTCTTCTAGCTAAAGATATAGCTTATAAGGTAAAGAGAGGAGATTTCTCTAAGGAGTAAAAAGAAAAGAAAAAAGAGATATAGCTAGAAAAAAGAGATAGAGATATAGCTAAGAAAGAGATATAGCTAAGAAAGAGATATAGCTAAGAGAGAGATATAGTTAAGAAAGGGGTATAGGGAATAAGAGATAAGGGATAAGGGATAAGGGATAAAAGGTAAATAATAAGGGATAAAAGAGAGAAAAATAGCCTTAGGAAGCCCTAGAAGTATTCCAAATCGACCTAGCTAGGTTACTAGGGGTATCTCGGGCTATAGAAGCCGCCGAGGTCGCCCTAGTCCTCATAAGGGCAAGGCTTATAGAGGAATCCAGCTGGTTAGCCGCAAAGGGGCCAATAAGGTCCTGGAGCTTCTGATAGGTCTTAGCGGTCTCTAGGTCCATAAGGCCACCTGCTGAGAAAATAAGAGGCTGGAAAAAGGCCCCTAGGGACCTATATTTTCTGCGTTTCTCTTCCGCGGCCTCTCTAAGGGTGCTATAAGGGTCTTCCTTAGCAGAATCCTTTGAAATAGCTATGATTTGAATATCATAGTAATAGCGGCTATTTCCTAGGTTAACTGCAAAGTCGGCCCTTAGGCTACCTTCTGGGTGGACTAGGGGTTCTTTTTCGACCTCTAGGGTAGGCTGGCTACTTAGGGCTCTCACAAAGGCCCTAGTTATAGCGTCATGCCTTGCAATCCACCTTCTATTAGCACCCTTGCAGGTATCCTGATAGCCTAGGGCGGCTATAGCTCCGCAAGAGCTACAGGGTAGGCTAATTGGCTTGATTGGGTAGAAAAGCCGGCTTCGGAGGGCTTCAGTGACCTCAGAGTCTGTAAAAGATAGGGCTTTTTGAGTAGGCAAGACTCCTAGCCACTTGCGGCCGAGATAGCTAGCGTTTTCTAGCCTAGCGTGCCTATAGCTAGCTGGAAGGTCCTCTAGGAAGCCTGCTAGCCTAGCCTTATTAGCTTCCTTTAGCACCTGTTGTGCTGTTTTTCCCGGCCTAGGCTGGCTTAGGTCTAGGGTAGGCTGGGGGTCTAGGGTAGGCTGTGGGGCTAGGGGCTTCCTGATGAGGTCTAGGGTAGGCTGCGAGGCCTCCCTAGCTGCTAGGAATAGCTCGTGGGCTAGGTCTTTGTGCAAGGGTATTCCTAGGCCTCCCTCCCTGACTGGAAGGGCTATAAGGCTAAGGTTAGGCTCCTTAGGGCACTCACTAGGGCTTCTAGCCACTAGAGCTATAATAGTTTCCCTTATAAGGGTATTAGCTTCTTCCCAAAGGTCTTCTAGCCCAGTTGGGTCTAGTTGCCTCTGAAGGTGCCTTAGAAGAAGCTGAATACTGCCTCTAAGAAGAAGCAAAGAGTGCTGCTTAGGAAGGTCTTGTAGGGCCTCTAGGGCTTCCTGTAGGGTAGCTAGCTTTTCTTGTAAGAAGGCTTTTCTAGGCCGGATAGGGCCTATATAGGTGCCTAAGGCTTTTAAGCCTTCTAGCTTAAGGTCCTCTATAGCCTTTTCCTTGCTTTTAGCTAGGTTAAGGCTAAAAGGGGAGCCTTTTAAGACCTCCTTAGCTGCCTCTAGGGTGCCTTGCGGAGCCTTATTAAGAATATAGAGGTCATCTAGATAAGCTACTAAGGTTGCCCTCGGTAGCTTCCTAGCTAGGGCCTCTAGGGTAGGTCGGAAGGCAAGGGAAAAAAGAAGAGGTCCGAGAGGGTCGCCTTGCCTTACGCCCTTAGCCGAGGCTATAGCTAACCTATCTTCCGTGACTAAGATAGAAGGGTCATTATAGGCCCAAGCTGCTGCCTTATAGAAGGTAGGGGCATATATAGCTACCGAGGCAGCTATAGAAGCCCTATCTACTGAGTTAAAGGCATTAGCGAGGTCGATAGAGGCTAGCTGCTGGAAATTAGCCTTATTTGGGCCTATAATAGCCTCATGGAGGAGGAAAATAGCGGGTTCAACCCCGCCTGGGCTATTCACACCTAGCTGGAAGGGTAGGAGCATATTCGGCCGATAGGAGGTCATCAGGATCGCCTTCATAGCTACCCTATAGATAAGGTCTCCTATAGCTATAGGCCTAACCCCTCCATCGGGCTTTTTAAGCCCTATTAGGCGGCTAGCGCATAATAAGTGGGCTCCGGGGGCCGTGCCTTGGCGAATTATATCGGCTAGTAGCCTTAGGAAAGTTATCACAGGGGAATCTTTCCTAGTTACTAGGTCCAAAAGGGGCCTAGTCTAGCCACTAAGGCCCGGGGCCTTTTCCTTGCCTATAGAGGCTATAGCTGCTATAATTATCTCTGATGTGATTAGTTGGCCGGCCCTAGGGCGGGTCTTCCCTTGGAAGGGGTCTTTTGAGCCGATAGGGTGCTTTTCTAGCAGCCTAGCCCTATTTTCCGTTGAATTAGGCGCTATAGGGGTCGGGTCAATAAGAGCCCTAGCAGCCCGGCCTAGGTAGCCTCTCTCTAGTAGCCTAGCTGCCTTCTGAGCCGGGCTAGGGGCTATAGAGGGTCTAGCTGCCTTGGGGGGCTGCTCAAGGGACTGTAGGCTCTCTAGGGTAGGAAGGTTAGAAGGGAATAATCGAAGGAGGCTAGCTAGGCCTCCTTTTTATAACCCTAACCCTAGTAGCCTAGGTAAAATAAGGAAATATAATAGGGCCTTTTCAGTAGGCCTCTTTAAAAAGGCAGCTGCAGCTTTATGGGCTACAGCTATGAAAATAGCAGCCTGCCTTGCGTGTAGCCTTTTCTTAGGTATAGGGATCTTTGCAAAGGCTAATAGCTTCTGCATAGATGCCTTGGCTAGGATTGGGGCTATAGCTTGGTTATGTAGCTGCTCTAGGGTAGGACCCTCTAGGGTAGGCTCCTCGGGCTCCATAGGCTCTTCGGGCTCTATAGGCTCTTTGGGCTCCATAGGCTCTTCGGGCTCTATAGGCTCTTTGGGCTCTAGGGTAGGCTCCTCTGGGGGCTCTAGGGGCTCTAGGGTAGATTCTTCTAGAGGCTCTAGAGTGGGTCCCTGGCTAGAGGGCCTAGGGCTAGAAGGTGCAGGGCTCGAGGGTGCAGGGCTCGAGGACCTAGGGCTAGAGGGTCTTCCCCTTTCTTCATAGCTAGAAAAAGACCTATAGCTTTCCCTCGAGCTTGGTCGGTCTAGGGTAGGCTCCTCTAGGGTAGGCTCCTCTGAAGAAGGCCTCTCTAGGGTAGGGCTAGGCTGTAGCTGCCTTTGCCGCCTTGTAGGTCTTTGTAGCTGTGGAGAAGGGGTTCTTGCTGGTCTCTTTCTTCCTATAAGGCCTCTATAGCTGACTAAGCCCGGGCTAGCCTGATTAGGCCTAGTAGGGCTAATAGAAGAAGCTAAAGAGGCCCTAGAGGCACTAGTAGCCCTAGTAGCTATATAGGTCCTTGGCCTAGGTAAGGTAGAAATATGGGCTTGACCTTCTATGCCGTGGATCTTAGCACTATGGGTCTTGATGCCGTGAGAGCCCCGGCAGGCTGTGCCGCAATAAGGGCAGCTGACTAAGCCAAGGGGCTGTAGCTGCCGGTCTGTATAGGTCTCGGCAGGGTGTTTTTTGCGTATATGCTCTAGGAGGTCTCTATAGCTGCCTTTGCAGGTTGGGCAACGCTGCGAGGGCATTTTGCTATAGGGTAGGTAGGGTATAGGGTAGCTAGGTAGCTAGAGGTATAGGGTAGCTATAGGTATAGGGTAGCTAAAAGGAAATAAGGTAATTAAAAGAAAATAAGATAGCTAAAAAGAATAGCTATAAGGTAGCTAAGATAAGGCTTAGAGGCTAAGCATAAGGTTAAAGCTAAGTATAAAAAGCTAGGTAGAAATAAAAGAGACTTATATAACCCTAGGGTTATTCTAGAAGATTCTAACCTAAGCCTAGCATAACCTTGAGCTAATGCCTAACCCAAAGCCTGACCCTAACCCTGACCCAATATGTGACCCTGACCCTGACCCTAACCTCTATAGAAAGTTCTAGAATCTCTATAGAAGCCCAGAGGGCTTCTATCTATAGCTGACCCAAAGCCTGACCCAAAGCCTGACCCTAACCCTGACCCAATGCCTGACCCTAACCTCTATAGAAAGCTCTAGAATCTCTATAGAAGCCCAGAGGGCTTCTATCTATAGCTGACCCAAAGCCTGACCCTAACCTTGACCCAATGCCTGACCCTAACCCTGACCCAGTGCCTGACCCTAACCTCTATAGAAAGCTCTAGAATCTCTATAGAAGCCCAGAGGGCTTCTATCTATAGCTAACCCTAACCTTGACCTAATGCCTAACCCTAACCTCTAGAACCTCTATAAAAGCCCAGAGGGCTTTTATCTATAACCTAAAGAAACCTCTATGACTCTAAGGGGAACTTAACCGGGAGGCTAGTGGTAGTTTAGGCTAAAATACCATCTGGGGTTAAGAGCACGGACTAATAGCTATGCAAGGTAGTACGCGGGTATGGGTCCAAGACGCGAACAGGGGGGCCAAACTACTAGTCCCAAACTACTATTTCATGCTATAGCTAATCAGGATAGAGGAGAGAGAACTTTAGGGTTAAGGAAAAAGTAAAGAGAAGAGGGAAATATAATGCAACGCGTCTCTAGATGCCGGATTGATTCTTTGCCGGCCGGGAGAACATATAAGCTTAATCTTATTATTATATACGTCTATAATATACGGGTAGTAGCGTAGGCAACGACGATCGAGTAGATTCTAGTAGATACTATTCGTTCGAGAGAGAGCTTCTTCAGCGAAAGCAAGTAACTACTCACTACGATAGCCCAGGCGCGTCTAGTAGACCTACCTAATAGCAATAAGCCAGAATATTAAGAAGACACGGGAGAGTCCGCTAGTTATTATTATTATTATTATTATTATTATTCTTATATAGAAGGCACCTAACTAGGAGAAGAGTGGCTTATATATAACGGCGAGTACTAGTTATTAATCTGCGCCTTCTATGGCTATGCGGTCCGTAACCTCGAGAGTTACTTAAGGGACCGTTACCCTGATATTAACTATCGGGCCCGTAGCGATCTCGTCCGCCGCCATAAGGGTCTATAGCTATAAGGACCGGCAATAGAGTAGCTTATCTAGCACGGTATATTAAGCCCGACCCGGGCTATTAAGGGCCTCCCTATTCACCGGGGCTTCGCTTGTACCTAGCCGGGCTACAGGCACCTCACGCCGAGCTAAAAGCGCCTATAGGTTTACTTTAATAACAAGCATAATATAAAAGGAGCTAAGGCGTAGGCGGATCTCTGGACTAGCGTCTATCTATAGATATTCTTTATGGGACTAAAGAGGGCGATCTATTACTTCTATGTAGGCATTTCTATCGGCGGCAGCGATGCTATCTCGGTAGTAGGAGATCCTCCGATGCCGGTCGGTAGGAGGAGAAGAGCGATGATAGCAGATAGGTAGCAAATGCACCCGGAAGATTAGACTATAATCGCTAATATTACCTAAGGGTAGTCACTACAGTAAGAGGAGCAAGAGAAGATACAGAAGGTTATAGAGGAGGGGATCCTAAGGCACGAGACGATAAACTAGCTAAAGAGGACCGGCTAATTAGCCCACTTCGCCGGGAGGAATTTAATAGATATCTAAGCCTATAGTAGGATGCCTAGCTATGACGATAATGAGCTACGATAGATAGCTACGGCTCTAGATTATCTATTCTTCGACCGCTATATCGGCGGGTTAAAGAGCATGCCCCTAATGACCCGCCTGCTCCTAGCTAGCCCCTACCCTCACGATATACATAGCTAACTATTTAGGCCGCTATAAGAGAAGACTAGCATAGATCGCTACTTAGTATATATAAAGCGGTTCTTATGCTATTGCCTTAATATGCTATCGCTAGAGGAGGATACGCTATTTACCGAATACAGCTTTCGCTTTACGTATACATAGAGGGCTAGCCTCGAGCTATTCTAGGCGCATCTACAGGACGAGGAATAGTCGGGCGAGGGGCTATAAGAAGAGATATTATAAATTCTAGCAGACTTCTAGATATAGCGGCTCGATGGGGACCCTTTTGCGAGCCCGCTATGGCACTTCGTCGGCGTGCTAGGAATCGACGGCGAGATAGGGTAGCTCTGACTTACCCACCTATTTACCTATATGCTTGCGGGACTTGTCTTTACGGGGCGGGCGCTACTAGGAGAGTAGGCTATACCTACCTAGGAGCAGACCGGGATAATAGACCTCGCGCAATAGTTCGCCCAGGTTCGAGACGCCTAGCTCTATAAGGCGATATACTCTCCTATGGGCTATACGCTTAGCCTACTGCTATACGGAAGGAAGATCGCATAGGAGACTAATAGCCGGCTAATAGTATCCTAGAGTAAGGACAGCGAGATAATATACTTTATGGGCAAGCCGATCCTAATAGAGAAGATTCGTCATATAGTGGCCAGGATAACGAAAGACGCCGAGGACCTACTATAGGGTTAGTTAATATTTAAGGAGGGCGATAACGAGCGTTTTATTATTCCTCTGGCTGGTATTGAGGATAATCTTACCTAGATAAGGCGAGGCTAGTCCTTTATCCATATTAATAACCTCGTAGGCAAGGAGGTCGAGATGCTCGAGGACCTCATTATAGGCTCGCGGAAGGTAGAGTTCTTAGACCGAGCCGGCGAGTAGAAATAGGTGGGTATTAGGAAGTACCTAAAGCTAGTAAAAAAGTTCGAGGAGTTTCTATTGCTCCTCTCTTATATTACTAGCGGCTAGCCTAGCCGAGGGGAAGAGATTACGGGCCTATGCCTAGTTAATAGCATTAATAGGGACCATAATATCTTTATTATCGACGGCGATATTATGCTCGTCACCTAGTACTATAAGTCTCTAGCCTACTTTAACTCGCCGAAGGTAATCCCCCGCTTCCTACCGGAGAGGATTAGGTAACTACTCGTAATATACATAGTCTATATCCGACCGCTAATAGATCGCTGGGAGGCGGACAGATAGGAGCTATATAGCAAGATAGCGCCGCCGAGCGACTTTATCTAGCATAACAAGACGGGGCCATAGGAGGGCAATTATATATCTAGGGCCATAGGGAAGTAGACCTCCCACTATATCGGCCGCAAGATCACGCTCTAAGACTAGCGCTATATCGCTATCGCTATTAGCAAGAAGCACGCTCGCAACCGGGGGGCCGCTCGGGTAGACTTTAAGGATAGCGATAATAATAACAAGTCAGAGTAATACGAGGCGCCAGACGATCTAGCTGCCTATTACACCGGCCAGATAGCCGCTAACTATAGTATCACGATCGATATGCTAAAGCGCCTAACAGCCGAGTCTCTGGATATATTCGGGCAGGTAAGCCATCATTGGCATAAGTTCCTCGGCTATAACGCGCAGCAGCAATCGGCCTTAGAGCCGCCGCCGTCGTTAACTTCGTCCTCGAAGCGCAAGGGTGCGGCCGAGTCTGGCGGAGAGGAGAAGTGCTACCCTCCCCGGAAGCGGGCTAAGATCGCCTCGCTCGAGAAGCTAAGGGCAGGTATAATAGCAGCAGTGGGGGATAAGAAGAAGGATAATATGATCCTGCGGGCACTCCGAGCTATCCTATGTGATAATGCTGCCTAGTTTCGGTCACCCTAGTAAGAAGAGGCCGTTAGGTTAGCCGCGGCGAAGCAGAGCCCGCTAGTTACCGTGCTGCCAACCGGCGGCGGGAAGAGCCTAGTCTTTATGGTCCCGGCCATGCTGGCAGGTGCAGGCGTGACTATCGTGGTGGCTCCGTTCGCCGAGTTAAAGAGGCAGCTAGTCATACGCTGCGTCGATGCCGGCCTAGACTGCAAGTCCTGGCCCGAGGCGCGTAAATCTTAGCCCAGGGTTACGCTAGTCTCGGCCGAGGCGGCTATTACTAATAACTTCCTGCAGTGGGCCGCTGATCTAAGTGTCAGGGGAAGGCTAGACCGAGTAGTTATTGACGAGTGCTATCTATTATTTATTGCCGCCGAAACCTACCGCGCGAAGCTCCGCTGCCTTATTCTCCTGCGGAGCCTAGGGTATCCCTTTGTATTCCTTACTGGGACCCTGCCGCCGCTCCGTTAATGCGACTTCGAAGAAGCCATGCAGCTCTAGGCTCCGCTCTATATATAGGCTTCGAGCTATTAGCTAAACGTATAGTACTTTATCCTTCGCGTCTATAATAGACGGGGCGTTATAGAGGTAAAGAGGCTAGTAGATGCCTGGCTCCTATATCTAGCACCGGGAGAGAAGGGGGTTATATATTATATTAGCTACGCGAAGTATAGAGCGCTTGCCCGGTAGCTTAGTTATTATTACTATTACGCTTAGCGCGATAATAGCGATATATAGTTCCTAGCCCAGCGCGAGTAGGGCTTCTAGGTATAGGTTAATAGCGAAATACCTTATATCGTGGCTACCGCGGCTCTAGGCACGGGCCTTAATATTATAGGCATCGTCTATATTATCCATCTCGAGGCCCTATTTAGCATTATCGACTATGCCTAGGAGTCGGGGCGGGGCGGGCGAGCTAGGGAGCCTATTACCGCAGAGATAGTCGTCGAGGAGAAAGACTAGCCGGTTAAGGACTATATCCGCGATAGCTACCTAGACTTAAGCACGCGCGAGGTACATAGGCTAATCTAGACATAAGGTTACCGTCGCCGCCTCCTAGGCCAATACTTAGACGGTGACCTATGGGACTATAGAGATCTCGATGCCATCCGATGCGATAATTGCCGCCGCGATGAGCTATTATAGAAGAGTAAGCTATCCTCGCAGGGTATTATAGTATTACATGCCCGCGGTAGGCGTAATGCCCTCGCTCTAGAATATTTCGAGGCCGCCTTAGAGGAGATAAAAGAGCTTAGCAAGATAGGCTGCCGTATCTGCTGGATATTCGATAGCGTTAAGGAGGCCGGGCACTAGTGGGGTACCTATAGTGCTATAGTAGAGAAAGATTTATCCTTCTCTAGCTATATGAACTTTTAGGGTCTAGTTAACTATAAGAAGGATCCATAGGCATGTTTCTTAAGCTGCTTCTACTATTATGTATCGCAGGAGCTCTATCGGGATAGTTACGAGACTAAAGGAGTATTATATCGGTGGAAGCATACTATAGTCCCTATGGCGTTAGCCGCCGTGACGGAGGTAGATATATAGTCGCAAGTCTAGGAGGCTGCCGGTCGAGACTTCAAAGGTCGGGATAACTATACTAACTAGCTAGGCCATAAGCATAGCAAGCTAGTATGCGGGCGAGAGATAACTAATACTATGGCCATCTTTGATCTAGTGCTCAAGTAGAGATAAACTCAAGGGCTTAATTAATTACTATGTTTTACGCATAGTATAATACATTTAACTAGTTATATATAATAATATATAATATAATATAATAGGCAATGATAAGAAGGGAAAAAAAAAAAAAGGAGAGTAAGAGAGAGAGAGAGAGAAGGTAGGGGGGGAGCTCCCATAGTAGGTATATTACCCACATAATACCTAATAGTAACTATACATACAAATAGGACTTAGTGATAATAGTTGGCTTTAACTATATAATTAGAATGCTAATAGTAGATAATATAAATAATATAAGAGGAGGTAGAAATAAAAGAAGTAGAAGAAAGACGAAAAAGAGAAAGAGATAGTAGTCCAGGGTAGGCAAAAGTAATATTATTCTAATTAGTAAAAAAAGCTCTTTAAGGCTAGCTAGATGCTTCCGAGACTCGAAACCGGTTAGGGTTAGGGTTAGAACAGAGTAACTATTAACTATCTAAGCTATTTTGCCCTAGGGGTTTCTTCTAGCTAAGATATAGCTTATAGATAAAAGAGGGGAGATTTTTCTAAGAAATAATAAAAGAAAAAGCATAAGAGATATAACTAGGAAAGAGGTATAGCTAAGAAAGAGATAAAGCTAGGGGAGAGATATAGCTAGGAAAAAGAGAAATAACTAAAAGAGAGAGGTATAGCTAGTAAGAAAAAGGCAAAGAGATAAGAGATAAGAGATAAAAGGTAAAGGATAAAGAAAAGCCTTAAGAAGCCCTAGGGGTATTCCAGATCGACCTAGCTAGGTTACTAGGGGTATCTCGGGCTATAGAAGCCGCAGAGGTCGCCCTAGTCCTCATCAGGGCAAGGCTAATAGAGGAATCTAGCTGGTTAGCCGCAAGGGGGCCAATAAGGTCCTGGAGCTTCTGATAGGTCTTAGCTGTCTCTAGGTCCATAAGGCCGCCTGCTGAGATAATAAGAGGCTGAAAAAAGGCCCCGAGAGACCTATATTTTCTGCGTTTCTCTTCCGCGGCCTCTCTAAGGGTGCTATAAGGGTCTTCCTTGGCAGAATCCTTTGAAATAGCTACGATTTGAATATCATAGTAATAGCGGCTATTTCCTAGGGTAACTGCGAAGTCAGCCCTTAGGCTAGTCTCTGGGTGGACTAGGGGCTCTTTCTCGACCTCTAGGGTAGGCTGGCTGCTTAGGGCTCTCACAAAGGCCCTAGTTATAGCGTCATGCCTTGCAATCCACCTCCTATTAGCACCCTTGCAGGTATCCTGATGGCCTAGGGCGGCTATAGCTCCGCAAGAGCTACAGGGTAGGCTAATTGGCTTGATTGGGTAGAAAAGCCGGCTTCGGAGGGCTTCAGTGACCTCGGAGTCTGTAAAAGATAGGGTTTTTTGAGTAGGCAAGACTCCTAGCCACTTGCGGCCGAGATAGCTAGCATTTTCTAGCCTAGCGTGCCTATAGCTAGCTGGAAGGTCCTCTAGGAAGCCTGCTAGCCTAGCCTTATTAGCTTCCCTTAGCACCTGTTGTGCTGTTTTTCCTAGCCTAGGCTGGCCTGGGTCTAGGGTAGGCTGTGGGGCTAGGGGCTTCCGGATGAGGCCTAGGGTAGGCTGCGAGGCCTCCCTAGCTGCTAGGAATAGCTCGTGGGCTAGGTCCTTGTGTAAGGGTATTCCTAGGCCTCCCTCTCTGACTGGAAGGGCTATAAGGCTTGAATTAGGCTCTTTAGGGCTCTCACTAGGGCTTCTAGCCACTAGGGCTATAATAGCCTCTCTTATAAGGGTATCAGCCTCTTCCCAAAGGTCTTCTAGCCCGGTTGGGTCTAGCTGCCTCTGGAGGTGCCTTAGAAGAAGCTGGATACTGCCTCTAAGAAGAAGCAAAGAGTGCTGCTTTGGAAGGTCTTGCAGGGCCTCTAGGGCTTCCTGTAGGGTAGCTAGCTTTTCTTGCAAGAAGGTTCTTTTAGGCCGGATAGGGCCGATATAAGTACCTAAGGCTTTTAAGCCTTCTAGCTTAAGGTCCTCTATAGCCTTTTCCTTGCTTTTAGCTAGGTTAAGGCTAAAAGGGGAGCCTTTTAAGACCTCCTTAGCTGCCTCTAAGGTGCCTTGCGGAGCCTTATTAAGTATATAGAGGTCATCTAGGTAAGCTACTAAGGTTGCCCTAGGTAGCTTCCTAGCTAGGGCCTCTAGGGTAGGTCGAAAGGCAAGGGAAAAAAGAAGAGGTCCGAGAGGGTCACCTTGCCTTACGCCCTTGGCCGAGGCTATAGCTGACCCATCTTCCATAACTAAGATAGAAGGGTCATTATAGGCCCAAGCTGCTGCCTTATAGAAGGTAGGGGCAAAAGTAGCTACAGAAGCAGCTATAGAAGCCCTATCTACTGAGTTAAAGGCATTAGCAAGGTCTATAGAGGCTAGCTGCTGAAAATTAGCCTCATTTAAGCCTATAATAGCCTCATAGAGGAGGAAAATAGCGGGTTCAACCCCGCCTGGGCTATTCACGCCTAGCTGGAAGGGTAAGAGCATATTCGGCCGATAGGAGGTCATTAGGATCGCCTTCATAGCTACCCTATAGATAAGATCTCCTATAGCTATAGGTCTAACCCCTCCATCGGGCTTTTCAAGCCCTATAAGGCGGCTAGCGCATAATAGGTGGGCTCCAGGGGCCGTGCCTTGGCGAATCATATCAGCTAGCAGCCTTAGGAAAGCTATCACAGGGGAATCTTTCCTAGTTACTAGGTCTAGAAGAGGCCTAGTCCAGCCACTAAGGCCCGGGGCCTTTTCCTTGCCTATAGAGGCTATAGCTGCTATAATAGTCTCTGACGTGATTGGTTGGCCGGCCCTTGGGCGGGTCTTGCCTTGGAAGGGGTCTTTTGATCCAATAGGGTGCTTTTCTAGCAGCCTAGCCCTATTTTCTACTGAATTAGGTGCTATAGGGGTCGGATCAATAAGAGCCCTAGCAGCCCGGCCTAGGTAGCCTCTCTCTAGTAGCTTAGCTGCCCTTTGGGCCGGGCTAGGAGCTATAGAGGGTCTAGCTGCCTTGGGGGGGGGCTCAGGGGGCTGCTGGAGGGACTCTAGGCTCTCTAGGGTAGGTAGGTTAGAAGGGAAAGACCTAAGAAGGGTAGCTAGGCCTCCTTTTTGTAACCCTAACCCTAGTAGCCTAGGCAAGATAAGGAAATATAAGAGGGCCTTTTCAGTAGGCCTCTTTAGAAAGGCAGCTGCAGCTTTATGGGCTGTAGCTGTGAAAATAGCAGCCTGCCTTGCATGTAGCCTTTTTTCCGGTATAGGGATCCTTGCAAAGGCTAATAGCTTCTGCATAGAAGCCTTGGCTAGGATTGGGGCTATAGCTTGGTTGTGTAGCTGCTCTAGGGTAGGCCCCTCTAGGGTAGGCTCCTTGGGCTCGGGCTCTAGGGTAAGCTCCCTAGGCTCGGGCTCTAAGGTAAGCTCCCTGGGCTCCCTAGGCTCCCTAGTCTCTAGCTCTAGGGTAGGCTCCTCTAGGGGCCCTAGAGGCTCTAGGGTATATTCTTCTAGAGGCTCTAGGGTAGGTCCCTGACTAGAGGGCCTGTGGCTAGGCGTGCTAGGGCAAGAGGAGCTAGAGCTAAGGGACCTAGGGCTAGAGGGTCTTCCCCTTTCCTCATAGCTAGAAAAAGACCTATAGCTTTCCCTTGAGGCCGGTCGGTCTAGGGTAGGCTCCTCTAGGGTAGAGTTAGGCTGTAGCTGCCTTTGCCGCCTAGTAGGTCTTTGTAGCTGTGGAGAAGGGGTCCTTGCTAGTCTCTTTCTTCCTATAAGGCCTCTATAGCTAACTAAGCCCGGGCTAGCCTGATTAGGACTAGTGGGGCTAAGGGAAGAAGCTAAAGAGGCCCTAGAGGTATTAGTGGCCCTAGTAGCTATATAGGTCCTTGGCCTAGGTAAGGTAGAAATATGGGCTTTACCTTCTATGCCGTGGATCTTAGCACTATGGGTCTTGATGCCGTGACTTCCGCGGCAGGCTGTGCCGCAATAAGGGCAGCTGACTAAGCCAAGGGGCTGTAGCTGTTGGTTGGTATAGGCCTCGGCCGGGTGTTTTTTGCGTATATGCTCTAGGGTATCTCTATAGCTGCCTTGGCAGGTAGGGCATACCTGCGAGGGCATTTTACTATAGGGTAGCTAGAGGTATAGGGTAGGTATAGGGTAGCCGAGGTATAGGGTAGGTATAAGGTAACTAGAGGTATAAGGTAGCTATAAGAAAGAAGATAATAAAGAGAAAATAGCTATAAGGTAGCTAAGATAAGGCTTAGAAACTAAGCATAAGGGTAAGAGTTAAGGTTATAAGAAGCTTAGAGAATAAGGTCTTTAGAGATACTTATATAACCCTAGGGTTATTCTAGAAGCTTCTACCTTAACCTAAGTCTAACCCTAAGCCTAACCCAAAGCCTGACCCTAACCCTGACCCAATGTGTGACCCTAACCCCTATAGAAGGCTCTAGAATCTCTATAGAAGCCCGAAGGGCTTCTATCTATAGCTGACCCAATGCCTGACCCTAACCCTGACCCAATGCCTGACCCTAACCATGACCCTAACCTCTATAGAAGACCTTAGAATCTCTATAGAAGCCCGAAGGGCTTCTATCTATAGCTGACCCAAAGCCTGACCCTAACCCTGACCCAATGCCTGACCCTAACCATGACCCTAACCTCTA
Organism: Fusarium vanettenii 77-13-4; assembly: GCF_000151355.1. Classification (NCBI taxonomy): domain Eukaryota; kingdom Fungi; phylum Ascomycota; class Sordariomycetes; order Hypocreales; family Nectriaceae; genus Fusarium; species Fusarium vanettenii. Next base: position 486 of record NW_003315799.1, on the reverse strand, counting down.
TAGAAGACCTTAGAATCTCTATAGAAGCCCGAAGGGCTTCTATCTATAGCTGACCCAATGCCTGACCCTAACCCTGACCCAATGCCTGACCCTAACCATGACCCTAACCTCTATAGAAGACCTTAGAATCTCTATAGAAGCCCGAAGGGCTTCTATCTATAGCTGACCCAATGCCTGACCCTAACCTCTAGAACCTCTAACGGAACCTCTAAAGGAACCTCTAGGGGGATAGGGTGAGGGATAGGGTGAAGGATAGGGTGAGGCATCGGGTCCGGGTTCGGGTCCGGGTCCGGGTCCGGGTCCGGGTTAGGGTTAGGGTTAGGGTTAGGGTTAGGGTTAGGGTTAGGGTTAGGGTTAGGGTTAGGGTTAGGGTTAGGGTTAGGGTTAGGGTTAGGGTTAGGGTTAGGGTTAGGGTTAGGGTTAGGGTTAGGGTTAGGGTTAGGGTTAGGGTTAGGGTTAGGGTTAGGGTTAGGGTTAGGGTTAGGG